>NC_045748.1:12038720-12042403 GCF_008692095.1 Etheostoma spectabile | reverse complement strand
AGGTAACCATAGTCCTCAGAAATCCACCAGAATTTAGAATTCCAACACAAAGGAAGTGTTAGATAACGGAAATCCCGTGAAAAAAATGACATATTGTGGAATTTATGGCACCAACAGGGCAATTCTGGAAGTCTGGATATAGACTAAAATTCAAAGCAACATTTACTGTATGTCATGTATGGCTTGTTGTAAATGAGTTGTGAAAGGCTTTTCAATCATTTACACAGAAACATCTTTACACCAATTTCTTATTAGTTGCAATTTCATTACCTATATAACACATTTTATAACAAGTAAAGTCAATGTGTATTGCCTGTGACTTCAAATTAATTCTTGTCATATTTAGACTCACCCAGGTTTTTGGCTCTGTGATGCTAAAATGGGAACTAATTGCTGGATGATAAAGATTAAAAGCTATGTCTTTCATTGTTAGCATGAACATGTTATAACCTAAAGCGTCTGATTGGTGATTGGCTTGCAGCATATGGGGGGGTTTCAAGGTAGAAATGGTTCATTTTCTTTTGAATAGCTGGTATTATTTTTGAAGCTATTCCCCACTGTTTTCCTGCCACTGTATGCGGAGTGTTTTGCAATTCATAACTTGTTGACTTGTAAGGGAAAGTGCAACTCCTTGCATGTTGGATTTTCATGCCACTCTGTACTCTGAACTGTAATCACTGCAATGTGACAAACGCTTACTACCTACTACTCCTGTTCTGTGTGATTGTTTTTTTTTTTTTCTTTCCCGTGGGCTGTTCAGCAGCTTCTACCTTGGTTTCAGAGAAAAACTGGATAGCTCCTCCACAATGTAAGCATTGTTAAGTGTTTTTTCGGCAGCCTCAAGCTGTTAATTGGATTTGATTGCACAAAAGAAATGTGCTACTTTTGATCACCACTGCAGCAGTTGTGTGAATCAATAAGTGACTGCTATATAAAACCGTGATCTGTTATTCATTACTCATATACTGTAGAATGTGTCTATTGGCCATAATTCAGTATTCAGTTTGAAATGAGTGTAGTATTTGATATTAATGAAACATTTTGAAGCCAGAAATGGTAAGTATTAAATTCTTCCCCACCATGACTTGGTCACATACTTCACCACCAAAAGATCAATGCCCCTGTTACGTTGTTCAACTAATTATGCCATCAAGCTGAAACTAATTAAAAGTTCATGTCGTAACCTTGCAATCTCCGGATACATTTATAGGAGATGGGACACACTGCCTCATTCAAATTCAATTTTCTTTGACATTTTCTAAGCAATCAGAACTGTTACTCATATTCTGGCAAACCGTGTCAACACATATAGAAAACATCGGGAAGTTTCTTGTTGGTGAAATAAAAAATTGTGCATACATTTGCATAAATGTTTCCTTAAAATCCTTTTGTTTTGTATTTTCCCTCCAGTGAATGATGGCCTATATTCCTCCGCTGATTGCAATCTGAATCAACTGCTACAGTGAAATGTTAATGGATAATTCATTTAAGTCAGTTAAGTCTTGGTCTGTAAGTGCTCGATGTGGTCGAACACTAATAAGCATATTAGCTGACAATGTTATTGACAGTATTAGTCAAATGTCAATAAGCTTTGAATATCAATATAGCCTTTAACCACATTCTGAATCATGGATCTGTTGAATGGCAGCCTCTTTGCTCGGGTGTCAAGCAGGAGAGGCCTTATAATTTATTTCAGATTGACAAAGTGTAGCACACTTTTGCTCAGTATTAAACTGTTACCCATCATTCACAATCCTTCAAACACTTCTCTCAAAAGACTCATAAATGTATTTTTCTTGCTCGTGTATTGATTTGAATCCAACATAATTGATCATTGGGGAGACACTTAAGGTTCAACTGTCTTTCTTTTTAAAGGCAATTCCACTGCATCTCCTCGCTTTTTATCCTTCACAAACAAGACTCACCCGCCAGGGATGTTCCATGATCGGAAAAACCCGAGATGGAAAAAATAAAAACATTACTGAAGTAATCGGCTACAAAAATCTGATGAAAGAATTTGTACAGCAAAAAAAAGAGATAAAAGAAGGAATGATACACCCCTCTTTGATGGAATATGTCTCTGTCAGTTTCATTTTAGTGGTTAGTTATATTTAGGTAATCTATGAAATGATGTTGCTGCTGTACAATGCTCTGTTGTTCTGCTACACGCATAGTAAAGATCAAAAGCTCTGCAGTTTTATGTGAAGGAAATAAGTAAAATTGCTCCCTCGCAGATCAGAAATAGCACAGTCAGAAAGTTAGTTGTGAACTTGTGAAACATTTCACATAACTAGATTCCTTAGAGCTTTAATCTCTACATGCATATAGAGAAACACGATTGAAACAGGGCCAATAAATCACAAATAAACAGCCGTAACTGACTGTACAGTCATACATTACCACATGTTGCAGCAGACTCTGATGAAAGACCAGGGTTTACTCTACTGCTACTCCACCGTTCATCTGAAACTGTGTCCAAAATGTCCAGTGTTAATGCCATACTGTCCATTTCAAAGTTAGGAATAGTGCAGACTGTGCATTTTTAGAGTGTTTGCAAGATGTACCCATGAGTTGACATGTCAACAGATGTTATTGCAATCCTCCAGAGTTACTAAGGTCATGCAACATTTGCTAGTTGCTTGCTTGTTAGTTTTGCATGAAAGATTCTCAACCTCTGTCAAGCAGGCGGAAAATAGTGCAGATGGTATTTCCACAAGCTCTGGAAAGTTACAGAAATCTCAATGACATCCTCTAATAGTCGCTACTCACACATATCGAGCCGCACTGTATCAGCTGTAATAATTATTATTAGTATTATTATTATTATTATGAACTCAATATCTGATTATTTGTAACAACAAATGGACAGTTGGCATGGATAGCATGTGCTTCATGTTATCATGTTATAATTTAATCAATGAATTGTGAGCTCACTACAGGCTGCAGCAGCAATACATGTCCACTCTACTTTATTTATTTGTTTAGCCGCGTTTACCTCAGTATTGAAGTAAAATAGCTGTATCAGCACCACCTCCAACTGCTGATCTGGTGCTCCATCTCTCCACTGGCTTTAGTCTTACTCCATCTCTTTATAATTTTCATACAATTCTTTTGACTCTTATTGCCTTAAAGGTGCTCTAAGCAATGGCACGTGTGTTTTAAGCTACAACATTTGTTGTCACATACGGCAAACATCTCCCCACTATGCGCTAGCTGCCTGTCCCCTGAACGGTGTAAAAAAACACGGTCTCTGTAGACAGCCCAGGCTCCACATACGCCAACAAAAACAAACTGCGCCAACCTGCACAACGAACCATAACAGTGTTCCAGCCTATAACCGATAAGATGGCGTTAGTTGAACGCGCATTGTGGAAGAAGCCTACGTGCTAACGCTGCTGCGGTGATGGCTCAACCAAGTCATTATTGTCGGTTACAGGCTGGAACACTGTTATGGTTTGTTGTGCAGGTTGACGCAGATTGTTTTTTACCGCGGTTTTTTTACAGTGTGTTCATGGGACAGGCAGCTAGCGGATAGTGAGGAGATGTTTGCGTGTGACCTCGCTTTCGAGCACTTTTAATAATCCAATATATTTTGAAAATATCATTTATGAGGAATATTTATAGGCAGGTTGAATTTACATCCCAGTGAGCTCATCCACCATTAAACTGACCTGTTTGCGGGG
>NC_045748.1:12038302-12038710 GCF_008692095.1 Etheostoma spectabile | reverse complement strand
GGGGGGGGGGGATTTGTGCAACATGGTATCCCAAGAATGTAAATTCATAATAATATTGTATCGTGACATAAATATATTTGATAATATCGTATCATGGGAGTTCTGGGGATTCCCACCGCTAGTAGTTTCCATGATATTACCTGTAATCAGAGTGGATCTTCTCCAACATCCAGACCAAACACAAGTCATCAAATTGAAGTATGGTTTCTGTAGCTGCTCTGAGAATAACATGTATGACCTCTGATGTTAACTAATGCTCCCTGAACACTCTTTCTGTTATTTTACAGGCAGGGATGAGTGAGGGGGGGTGGGCTTTCACAGCCTCGCTGTCTTAATTAAAGCCTGAAGCCAGGTAAAGCACAGTGTATCTATTTATAGATAGATAGATAGATAGATAGATAGATAGAT
>NC_045748.1:12034514-12037131 GCF_008692095.1 Etheostoma spectabile | reverse complement strand
CTCTCTCTCTCTCTCTCTCTCTCTCTCTCTCTCTCTCTCTCTCTGAAACAGATGGTCTTATAAACTTTAACATGTGTTATGGAAAGACTCTAGAACAGCATCAGATCCAATTTTGTTATTATTTAAAATTCATTTTAACGCAAAGCTTAATGTTCCTTGTATATTGCTTCTTTTTTTTTAAACTGTTTTCCGCTCACTTGACTCTAAATGTTGCATTAAAAGCTGTTGTGTTCACATTTCGACTTGCAAACCCAAAGCCCCAGTTTGATCATATAGAGCTGTAGCATTTGCTCAAGTTGCTTTCTCTAAGCAGGATAGCCAGCATTGTCGGTGCGACACATCCTTTGCCTCAGCTTTAATTACGTTATAGCCAGACAAGCCATACAGGCAGCCAACCCCTCGAGTCTCCATGCTGATCAATAAATGGACAGACTCCAAAACCATTGCTGCGTGTAAAGCATACAACCAGAACTTGGTGTTGAAGAGAGAAGAAATAGTAGAAAAGTGCCTTGATGGCTTTTTACTATACATCTCTCCTCTTTTCATTAGTTTGTTTCATTCCCTTTTTAAACAAATTGAATGCTGTGTGATGGTTTTGTTACCTTGTACTTGCAGCAAATTAACATGAAAAAGACCTTTTTTTTCTTTTTCCCTTGAGTATTGGTGTTCTCTGCAGCACAGATCATTTTGTAAATGTATATGCTTTTTGTCTACATGCAAAGCCCAGATGGACGACATGAATATAGCCGTTCTCGTCCTTAAAAGTGCAGCTTTTCCAAAAATGCATGTCTGATATTCTGATATAAACAGAGCCACTCTGCAGATAATGCTGAAATGAACATGGTGACAGAGTGCGCTATTACTGTACCATGTGCTCTGACGGAAGGGGAGAGACTGGTGGGGTATGAAGTGAGGGGGACGGCGGACAAGGAAGTGTTCGGATGGGTGGAGTGGAAGATTTGTGAGGATAGAAAGCAATATGGAAGAAGATGATCGGGAAAGATGGATAGGAATAGATGAGAAACGGAAAAAGGGGGATGATTTAGAGAAAGCAGGAAAGGGTAGAGAGAAATAGAGTTGAAAGGCAGTGAAAGGGGGAAAGAGAGCTAAGGAGCGAGTGACAGGAATAGTATAAAGAAGGTGTCACCGTCAAGGGTGTCTCAATGAGATGCCATAAAACACTCTTATTCTGCCTACTGTCACAGCAGAGTCAGGGGCCCACAAACAGAGCTGTGAGATACACACCAACACCGAAGACACACACTGATACATTTACATATCTCTTTGTGTTTATTTGCCAACATTTCAGCCCAGGGTTTGCAGTGTATTGCAGTGACACTGGTTTCCCTGCGTATTATTTTGTAACAACAGCTGTGAGCGAAACAAAATAGCCGCTGAACAAGTTTATGTCTATGGCTTTTTTCTCAGGCAGTGGTAACGGGCTGTATAAAAAATGATCAGAGGGGAAGCTGGGGTCAGAATTGGGTGAGGATTATGAATTATATTCTTCTTTTTTTTAATAAATTTTTTTTGGGGCCTTTTTAGGCCTTTGTTGACAAGACAGCTGAAGAAGTGAAACGGGAGAGAGAGAGGAGAGAAAGACATGCAACGAAGGGCCGCAGTTTGGAGTCGAACCCAGGCCCACTACTTCGAGGAGTAAACCTCTATACATGGGCGCCCGCTCTACCAACTGAGTACTCCGGGCGACCAATGAATTGTATTCTTTTTGCGGAAGGGAGGGTAGTGTGACCTAATCCGTGTACCGATCCGAAACCAGTGTTAAATTAATAAGCTGTACACCTCACTGTGTGGAAGTGAAAAGTTTCATGTTGTGTCGAGCCTTCTTGGTGTTTTAAAAATAGTGATTTTGATGCGATCATGCTAGTGGCCCTAGCATTCCCTTTTGACCGAAAAACGAGAAGACTGTCAATCTTGCACTTCCGTCCTAATTTTGCTTTTAAACCCTAGGTTGCAGTTTTGCAAAAGTTACGCTTTAAGGAAGTGAGCTTTGGACAGGGTGCTTTGGACGGTTCAATCCCCAGACCGACAGGGTAAAATCTGGGTGGGGAAAGTGAAATAGCAGCGCTCGTCCCTCCCTCGTGAACACCACTGAGGTGCCCTTGAGCAAGGCCCTTAACCCCAACCACTCGAGTGGAGCTGCTCAGTGACCAGCAGATCAGACTGTGGTTGTACTGGGCAGTTTCCAGGTATGAATGTGTACCTTCATTGTGTACGTGTGTGAATGTCACAGGACGTCGTTGCAAATGAGATAATGTTCTCAATTGACTTATCATGGGTAAATAAAGGTAATAAAAACAAAAGCTATTAAGCTCTGGTGTGGACTAAACAATCGGAATGGGACCATCTGTAAAGAAGACAACCAGAGAATTTTGTGAAAGTAGAAATGTTTTTGCAGTAATTAAAAAGCTAAACTACTATTAAGTCTGCTTGTTGTGAACTCTCAAGAATGAGATCTAAAAGGCATCCTGTATAAGCAGTCAATACAATTTTGCAAGATCATTTAGTAACCAGTGAGTAAATGCTGGGAAGTGAAAAGGAGTTGAAACCGAGGTGTGTTGGGCTTGTGACCTCCTATATTATGGCAGTACCCCCCCCC
>NC_045748.1:12016808-12034504 GCF_008692095.1 Etheostoma spectabile | reverse complement strand
CCCCCCCGTTATATTATAGTACCAGATGCCTCTTTGCCATAATATGATATATAATATTTATTTTTGTGCTTGTTTTGACACCACAGAAGATATTATGATATAGCATATGAAGTCCAACTGCAGTCAGGATTATTCATCTTTATCATTAGTTATTTCTTTGTGAGCTCTCTGTGACACCAGAGAAGATAAATAAAACACAGTATGTGCAGTAAAGTGTTCTCAGACACTAAAAGATGTTTTCCACTCATGGGTCCATGTAGCGATGATGATGATGCAGAATGACAGGCGCCAAAACTGTCCAATCAATGAGCCACCTGTCCATCCAATTAGCTTCCAGTGTACTCCTGCTGGTTTGTGTATTAAAAAGTCAGTGTGAACACAACAAACTAAAAATCAAATTTAAATTCCCCTTGCTTGTGAACAAACAAACCGACCTATAAGTATGAAACTGACCTAAAACACTTGTCCCCTGCGCGTTGGGGAGTGTATCAAACTGTGATACATTGGAGCCAGACAAATGGACTGTAGTTAAGGATCTCTGTGGGCTGAACAAGGCTAGCTACCAAGAAGTAAAAGCTGGATTTGCTAGATATTTCTACAATTCGTATGTCTCCAGGCAACATACCACACAAACAAACACCTTGCTACAGATGGGGATTGTTTGTTAGTGTCTTGCACTGCATGCAACAGAGGAGGACATCAGTTGTGCATCAGTACAGGGAAGCCCTTCATGGTCAGGTTGAAGTAATGAAGATATTGCAGAGCAGTACAAGCAGGCGCACCAGCAGAGCCAGAGAAAGGTCAATGAGGCAGCTAAAGTGACACTCAGCTCAGCGCTCCTAATTGCTGTGTTTGAGGAGAGTGTGGAAACATGGACGTGTGACAGGTTCTCGCTTGGTTTGCTTTTGTGAAGGGGCCCCATTAATGACGTGTGTGTGTGTGTGTGTGTGTGTGTGTGTGTGTGTGGGTGCTGTGGTGTGTGTGTGTGTGTGTGTGTGTGTGTGTGTGTGTGTGTGTGTGTGTGTGACGTTACCAGATGTTGTTTTTTTGTTAATGAGGACTGCAGAAAGTTGGAAGTGGTGTGTATCTCTGACTTTAACTCTGGAGAGATTATGCCTTAATATGGTTGAACACATACACAACCTCTCATAAACAATATGTCAGAGCTTGAATATAAGTGGAGATTCTTTGTGGTTGTAATTAGTATGAATTAGGACAAAATGGCTCCTGGCAATTGACAAGTCGGGGCTCCCAGTAAAGTACAAAACCTGGATGTACCAGCACGGAATCCTGCCGAGGCTTCTTTGGCCCCTTCTCGTATACTAGGTACCCGTGACAATGGTAGAAGCGCTGGAGAGGACCATGAATCACTTTCTCAGGAGGTGGTTATGGCACCCACGGTCCCTAAGTAACATCGCCAACTATGGTCAGTCCACCAAGCTGAAGCTTCCCATCAGCTGCTTGTCCGAAGAGTTTAAGGTCACACGTGGCAAGGAGGTCTTAATGTACCAAGATTCCTCTGATGCCAAAGTCTCCTCAGCTGGAAAATGCGTTAAGATGGGAAGGAAGTGTCAGGCACAGGGAGCGGTGGACAGAGCGGAGGCATGGCTGAGGTATGGAGTCTTAGTTGCCAACGTGGCAATTGGACGTGCAGGTCTGGGCAGTTTTCCCAAGCCACGCTATGACAAAGCAAGAGGGAGGGAAAAGAATCAGTTGGTGCGGGCAGAGGTGAAGGAAGATTGCCTGACCAAGATGGTCGGTATGCAAAAGCAAGGCCTGGACTAGGTGGTAGAAGGTCAAGAAGTGCAAGATCACCTGGGCCGAGCTGTGGAGCTCTTGTGATCTCTGAACCACTGCGCATCAAGATCCTCATCAATTTACCAAACTGACGAGCTTCTACCTAGCCCATCCAACCTACACCGCTGGGGCTTGGTAGACTCTCCAGTATGACAGCTGTGCCAAAGGAGTAGCATACTAGAACACTGGAGCATATCCTCAGTTTCTATCCAAAGACTTTGGGGGATGCGTGGTATCGCTGACGCCATGGTCAGGTCCTCAGGGCTCTGGCAGATACAATCACCACAGCGATTCAGAGCAGTAAGAATCTGCATCCTTCCAAGCATACTATCTCCTTTGTCAGAGCTGGAGAGAAGACAGCAACCAGGCTCCCCAGGTGGGCTCCTCGCCAATGCAAGAGACTGGCACCGCCAATTAGACCTGGGAAGGCAGCCCGAGTTACCGAATCACATCACAGCCACTTCACTCCGCCCAGACGTGGTGATAACATTGGAGTAGACCAGGCAGGTAGTCATAGTGGAGATTACTGTACCTTGGGAAGACCGATAGGAGGAGGAAAATGAGCGTAAGAGAGCCAAGTATGCGGAGGAGTGCAGGAGCACTAAAGAACATCTATGAGGCTGCCCGAAAAAGCCTCAGGTTGGTTGTGGATCCGGAGGCGGGATCCGTGTAGTAGCACGCCACTTGGACACAGACCGGGGACTGATCAACCCCGACAGAGTTGCCCGAGTGACGGTGTCTGTTGATTAAAGACCCAAAACACCTGGTGATGACGTGTCCAAGTAGGACCAGACAGTGTATGTTAAAAAAAATAATAACGAAAAGTACTGTGGGTGATGTCCACAGGTTGTTGGTGAGGGGTCTGCAGAATAAAGGTAATGGTTCTGGGAAGATGCTGTCCTTCTGTTATTGGCAATCACCACGTTTGCAGGAGATGCAACTTTTTTCTTTCTTTATTTGAAACCGTGTTATACTGTAGATATACATTAAAAAAGCATAGTTTCCTACAGGCTTTTGCAACATAAATGAAATAAACACTGTGTGTGTGTAGACTGCTCAGAGAAGGAACATTACACACTGTGTGGAAAAATCTGCTCATCTATCATGAATTCAAAACACTGCCATATTGTAGGTCTCTAAGACATTTTTAAAATAATGTTGGTAGTCTTTAAAAAAAAAAAACCTTAGCATTCTCCTTTTGCTGATTTCAGGATTTCAAGAGCATGCCTTTAAGCAGCTGTTCAGTTCATTGCCATTAGAAAGAAACAGCTAAACAACAGCATTTTCCTCAACCATTTAGCCCCAGCTTTGACCATTATTCTGCCACGCAACAAGAGTGTAGTGCTCGCAGGCAATCTGAGCTATAGGAGTCTCATATCTTTTCCAAGAAGCAGCTCTGCCTCTTTTGGGTGTTTTTACTTGGACATCAATGAAACGAGGATGCTTGTTAAAGGGGTGCAAGTCGCTGGCACCTGTAGGTGTAAAACAGCACACAAAGCAGAGAGAACATAAAAGTGAATGTCAGTGTAAAATGTAAATGTTGGTGATCTATGAAAACAATCAATCATTCATACCTAACTACAGTTTGCAAGGTTTGATATTCCCCCAGGCTTGCGACATGCATGTATCCATCCGTATTGCATGCCACCATGTTTAATTTTTCAAAGGCTTAAACTTCAAGAGAAATTCAAACAGTTTACTGTATGTTCTGTCGATTTCTACTGTGGCACATTTACAGTAAGTCACGTAACTGGCAGGACAGCAGGCAGAAGGTGCAGTTGGTTAGTGGATTTCACGGCACCCTAAAGCCGATTTATCTGATGGATGTTCGGACCTGGTCTGTTGGGCTGACCTCTGAGGCAAACAGTAAATTAGATTTTTTTTTTCTCAGCACAGACTGTGTTGCTGTGTCACCTCTGTTTGTCATTCATCCACCATCTTCAGCAAAGGAATTACATGGTACACAGATATTATGAACTTCATAATTGGGAGTTTGTCATGTCTCCTGAGACCAGGCGTTGTTGCGGACAGTGTGATCCCATTATGCCAGAAGAAGAGAATGTAGACAATAGAGGACTGCGCTGTGAGTGATAGATGGCGTAGCCAGGGAAATGGTCTGGAAGAGAATGCTGCGTCAAGCAGTCAACTGGCCAGGCATCGATTCAATCTTGTGCACTCTCCTGATTTGACCATGTCACAGTGAGATTGAAAAGCCTAAGTGGATGTGGGGCAGTGTTCAGTCACCTGAGCACACTGCACTGATAAGCACACAATGAACCTGAAAGTGGGCTGCAAAAAAAATTGGGGGTAGAACATCCAAGACAAAGGGTAAGACAGCTGTTCCAGGCCTGCTAACAAGCAGCAAAATCCACCAGAGGGGCTGGTCTATTGATTCATGCTGGGGTTGGAGAAGTCGCATAGCTCATGCAATAGGATCCTTTGTTTCCAATGGATTTCGACTCCGATGTCAACAGAGATCCCTTTGGCTCAAAGACCATCGATTAGGCTGAAGAGATTTTTTTCTAATGAATATTCTAATTGCTGTCATATGAGGCAGAGGTGGTTAACTGTGTGTTTGACTAGGTTTGATAAATTCTAATAAAGCCTGAGGATTAAGCTGTGGTCTGATGTTTATGTATAGCAGAGGCAAAGTGATATTGATCCCGAGGCCAGCCATTCTGTGTTACATGTCACTCGCTCTTTTCATCTTTCCTGCCCCTGTACGGTCTAATGTACAGGTGCACAAATGTCACAAAATAATCTTTGTGATTCATTCATCACATTCATTAAAAAAAAGAACGTGTCCATGACTCACATTTTAATTCAAATGATAATTCTTTGACATTTAGCCCGCTCACATTGCATTGTGGGATCAGTCGATGTTCAGGATTAGCCATAATCCTGGGTATTTGGTGAATACATTCATTATTGGAGAAACGTGTTCAGACAAAGTGTGCACACTTTTGCTGACTTCCATGCAGGAGCACAGAGAGACATTCTGCTTCACTCACTCTGCTCAATAAATTTGGTCACAGTTAATCTTCACCTCTCCTGTTTGTCTGCACATTATGCATTGGCGCACATGCATATGCACAGAATCACACACACATAATCGACAAGCTGCATAAATAGGAACCACACAGGTCAACACACCGTGGACCTCTCTCTCATGTTTTTAAGATGGCGTGACAGCCACACCTTGAACTCCTGTGACTTTACTGTTATTGTGCATGCCACTGTTGCCCTCCAGGTTCCAATTAGGTAGATCATCTGGGACAATCAATTCAATATTCATTTTAGTTGTCGTGAACATCACAGGCTTCCATTTTCCTGTAGATAGCTACTGCCACATTTAATCACCATCCCTTATAGATATGCTCAGCTTCCTCACAACATGTCTCATCCAATCCATTAGCAGATAAAATAGTAACAAAATATACTGCGGAACCAAAAAAAGCTGTGCCACCTGCATGGCCACAACCTTATTTAACTACTTTGTCGATGCTTCCTTTACAAATTAATTGCATTTCCGAATTCTGAATTAGGCGTTACATTGCCATCAAGCTTACATTACATTATTGATTGCCTGATATCAGACAGAATTGTCAACTTATTGAACTCTGTTTGCATCTTCAGTCTGACATTTGCTCCACTCTAACCTTTTTCTGTGGTGGCGGGCCACACAATTTTCCCTTAACCAGTCACGGCAGACCAACGTATACGCCTGAATCTAACGTCATTTTAAGTTGACACTGATTTGTAACCATACCAACATACTGGTTTTGGCGGGGTTTAATTAGTGGTAAAGGAAAAAGAACTGGAACTGGAAAAAATTGGAACGGCTTGACATTGCTGTTAGTCCCGCCCATGGCGCCGATTGGCTGTTCATAAGTCTCCCATGGCGTTCAATGGATCGATTGCTTTTTCAACCGAGAAACTGCTGTTTTGTGTCATGATGCCAGACGAATCAGTCAACTCAGTTGAGTGAGCAGATTCAAAGGTCTGGACCCAAGCAACATCATTCAAAAATTGCTTGAGCATTGATTTATTCAGAAGTGCACATACATCTCTGCTCCTGCAACATTCTTCTTCACATTCTTACAGCTACACACACACACACACACAATCACACACACACACACACACACAGACAGACACACATGGAGGTTGTCCAGAGAGTGAGAGGTGGTGGTTTTGACCGAGAGGTTGAAGCTCCAGGCTGTCAGGTCTTCTAATTGAGGGGTTATTGCCTCTGATGGTGGGCTCTAGCAGCCGATTTATAGCCGTCTTAACCTGTTAATTAAAGGCCAATAGGGTTTCTAATGAGGAGAGAAATGGGCGTCTGTCTCAGGCTTTGTGGCAGACGTTATCCTCCAACCAGCCCCCCCCCACCCCTCACTTTACCCCTCCCCTTATGGCAGCTAATGTCTTTTAGCTCGCTTTACTCAGCATTCTCTTTCTTGAACTTCACACGTTGTTGCTGAGATAGCAAACCTTTACAATGCATAGGTAGCCTGCAATATCTGAGCCACTGAGAAATGAATGTACCTTCTTTTCCTTCTTTTTTTTGTTTGTTGACTACTTGTACAGTGTGCACAAATAATCAGGTTACGTAAGGTGGAATCTAGGACACTGCAGGAGGATATGCCACAAGGTGCTGAGCATGCCCCGCGCACTTGCTCATTTGCTCATTTGCTTGGTTAATTGAAGTAAAGCATTATTTGTGTGACAACAGCAAAGATATTATTATGTTGACATACTGCATGTCTATTTAAGCATGCCAAAAGAGGGTGTTCAGCCTTAAAAGATTTCAAGTCTTGTTGTTTTTCTGTTTAAAGATACATTAGGAATCCCCTGTACAGTACACCAGTCTAAGTTATTAAGAAGTAAAATGATAAATTGTTCATTAGTAATGTTTTGCAGCGACTTTTATCTGCTTTGCTTATCAGAAACCATATCCTGTCACTGGATGAGCTTTTTAGATAGCAACAGACTATATATTCAATCGGATTTGAATGCAGCCATTTCCTTAGTGTCCTTCCCTTGTTTATTATTCATGTTATCTTGATCACATTCCATTTACTGCAGAGCTTTTTGGATCACATATTCGCCACCCACTCATATTCCATTACTGGGGCAGTTTAAAGGAATGTTTGAAGACTTCCACTGGGACATACAGTACCTAAAATAGAGGGCAGCCTGGGCTCCAATTCTGCGTTTTGAACCACTTGCCTCTGCTCACTAAAGAAAATCAGAGACAAGGTGACAGAATAGTGCTTGGTGAGAGAAGAGGTGCTGGATAAAGTTACTCACTTTCTTGCATTTTTCAGGGGCCATTAGAGATTGTTCCCTTTTGATATATGCGAGGATGCTTCCAGACATGGAAAAGCACTGTACAGGTGTTTGATTGTCATGAATTATATGTCAGGGGACCACTGGCTGCTTTCCTGGTGAGCTTTTAGCTAACCTCCATTTTCTTTAGCTCCAAAGCTAGTGTAGTGTAGTGTAATTGATTTTTTTTTTTGTCTTTTTTTTTCAATATCATCTTATTTTCAGGAATAATACCATGAGGGAGTCGTTACTGGCTAGTGGAGGATTATCTGGACCATCTATTTGACTGGGTCATTTTAATTCTCCAGAGGGAAAAAGGAAAGTGAAGCTGAATGAGTAAGAGTGATTTGGCGAATATATATATATATACACTATAGATCTATAGTAGAAAGGTTTTTAAGTGATAGATAAGCCTATGAAAATGTTCAAGGTTTTTATGAAGCCTGAAAGCTGAACTTGAAACCACAGACAGCTCTTAATCTCTAAAGATGGAAGTCAAACTGTGGAATATAATGTGGTGCAATCAGAGGTGGAACAATGATGTTCTTATACAGCACAATTCATTTTGAATAATGTTTTGACTTAAAGGCTTTCAGTTGGATGGCACAGACCACACAGGCTAAGTTGTAAAAAATAAAACGGAGAATTCATTTTGCAGCACTATACATATCAAGTAATTTAGTATTGCACTTCCATAAAGTTGTGAGAGACTTAAAAAATCAAAGCACATAAAAAAAAAATAATAATAAGCTTTAACCGACAGGGGGCTTGCACAATCCAAAATGGACTGGTATTTTGGATGCATTCTCACTTTCTCAGCTATATGAGATGAATAATTCTCTTGACAGTGCCAGCCTGGGTAGGGATTGAAGAAGAATTAGTAGCCCCGACTTCTTTGGAAGCGTTCCTGACTCAATTGGGTAGACCCGCGCCTGTTAATAATCCAGTGTTGTGTTTTGCCAAAGAAACATTGACAAAGACCCATCAAATAACTAAGGCTAGTCCATATCTTACCCCTAAAGCCTCTGTCTGGTTTAATAAAAAACTATTGATAGAAAAAAAAACTGTCCTGTGGGGAAAAATTGGCCAAATTAGACTAAATCAGACCATTTGATGAAATTAAAAGTGACTATGACCTTAGTCAACATGACTTTTGGAAATGTCTATAGATCAGGCATTGTATTCTAACCAATAGTAAAAAAGAATCTTGGCCCGCCATCTAAGGCCAAGGAGCTGTTCCAGGTATTTTGGCAGAAAAGAGG
The DNA here is from genome assembly GCF_008692095.1 of Etheostoma spectabile. Classification (NCBI taxonomy): domain Eukaryota; kingdom Metazoa; phylum Chordata; class Actinopteri; order Perciformes; family Percidae; genus Etheostoma; species Etheostoma spectabile. The sequence continues at coordinate 12,026,114 of NC_045748.1, read as the reverse complement.
TGGAGCCTCCAAGTTCCATGGTCTTTTTCAAGACATCCATATACAGTACCTAGTTTGGAAGGTTTGAGAATGTGTTGGGAAATAGATGTGGGTGAAAAAATTACAGGTGACAGATGGAAAAAGCTGGTTGCCTGTTGGCAGATCTGCTCACGCGAAGCTCAAACTCAACTCACTCCGTATAAACTGTTAAACAGGAGTTACTGGACACCAAGTAAATTAACCAAACTTAAACTAAAGGACAGCAACACCTGCTGGAAATGTGACAAAGAAGTTGGTACCCTTGTACACATGTTGTATTTCTGTGAGAAAAATGAGCACCTCTGGGAAGGTGTGGTTACTCATCATTAAACCATGTCGCCAGCTTTATGTGTTCTGGGTCTTCTAACGGGCAATGTAGTTTTGAATGAACTGAAAAGATTATGGGTCCGTCTGGCCACAAAAACAGGGTGTAGAATAATATTAAGACACTGGACTAGCTCATGCTGTTTTAAGGAATGGATTGAGTTGATGACAAAGAAAAACAACCAATTTTTTGTACATCCTGCACTAATCCATACAGACTCTTTTTTTTCTTAACGTTAAATACTTAACAACTATTGGATGGATTGACATTAAACATTTTGTGAAAACATTCATAGTACCCAGAGGATGAATGCAGCTGCCCCTGGTGAGCCAGGACCTTTCTCTAATGCCATCACTAGGTTGAACTGTGTTTTTCTTTTAGTTGAAAATAAAAAAAAATAAGAAGAAAATGTAAGTCAAATTTGTTTAATGGATAATTTGACCGTCTGGGTCAAGATTTACATTTTTCTACTACTTTAGTTTGTGACCAAATACCAGCAGAACTGATGGCATCCCCATCAGTCTCAGCTGTACTTCATGTTTACTGCTAATTAGCAAATTGTGGCATGCTTAACCAAGATGGTGAACATAGTCAACCTTATACAGTACCTGCTCTTAGCATCTTTACACTAACATTGAGAGCATGTTGGCATTAGTAAAGCCCCACAAAGGCTTCTAGCATGGCTGTAGTCTTGTTCAGACTTTAGAAAAACCCTCCAAAAGCACAGACAGAATTTTGCAACTGTATTCACAGTCTAAGTGGCGCTCCTCATTATGGCTAAACTGATCTTGATTTGTAAAAATGGCAGAGTGCCCCTGTAACACATAAATGTAGTGCTCTGGACAATGCCAACTATAAAAGCAGGCTATGAATTTGATTTATCAAGTGTACCCTCTGAAGCTTCTTCTTTAAACCTTACATTGATAATGCAACACAAATAGTCAGCAGTGGGCTATTACAGTATGGCTTAATGATAGTGAGTAATATAAAATTTTCCATTCAGTCCTGCTGTATTAAGGATTAAGAGACACATTTCATGTTTATTTACCATTTCTTAAGCACAAAGAAATGTGTTCTTTAAATGAGGCCATTTAGAAACCAAATAAATGAGGCAATTTAAAGGTGTCGTTGACAAGTTATCTCATTTGTGGGATGATGTTGTATCCAATGCATTGTAAGTAAATCTGCATTGTTTTGTCCAAAGGCTGCTGAGTCTCAGTGGGGAAGTAACACTTTACTGATGTGTAACAACATCAGCAGTTTGTCTTGCTGGTACACAGCCAAGTCATGCACCTTCTTTATTTACGGACAGTTTTTGGCAAACCACTCTGTGTCAACAACCATTCGTGCTGTCAACAAAGTGCTCCCCATCAAACTTGAGGTAAAAGTCTTCTAGAAAATAAGCTACTTAGTTGTGGTGCTATACCCACTCTACAATTTGGACATTCTCTAAAATCGAAACATGAATCCAATGACAAGAAAAAGGAAAAAAGCTCCCTCCATAATCAACCTTGTACATAATGACAGATGATTAATGATATTAATACAGAAGCTGCGCTTAGTCATTTGCAGGATATTAACTTTTTTTTATTAAATCTCATTTTTACTCAGCCAAACATTTAATAAGATGACAAAACAGCATTGTTTAAGATGAAGTTGGTGCCCTAAACCTTCTCTCGCATATGGCCCCACAGCGGTAATTTATTTATAAAATCTTTCAATACTAAAGTCCCACTCCTATTTGCAGTCTCTGTTAACGCCCTCAAGAAGAAGTGGGAAGAAAAAGAGTGAGAGAAGATTGTTTTCTAGGTTTTTACTTATTTATTGAGCCCCCTTAAAAAGAACTTGCATTAGAGTGAGCTGTCAGGTTGCCTGTGTGATCCCTGCCGAGATTGTATATGCCACACAATGCCTTTAATTATGTCGCTGTCTCTTCACTGTCAGAAAAGACAAAATGGATCAAAGGCTATATGGGAAAGAGTAAGTAAGCAATTATCTTCTTTTGTCTGCTATCACTGTCAGTCGACAGAGGCTTGCTTTCTAAACGACACCACAGGAAAACCAGAGAATGAACGCTGATAAATGAGGTAATATTGGTGCTGCATATAGCATGTTAATGAAGGCACTCCATATCTGCATCATTACTCAAAACCAACTTGATTGTTCATGCAATAAGGACAAACTAAGCGGAAAAAAATATCAAATCATCAAGTAGTCTGGAGGATCCCAGATATTACACTCACTCTCCTCCAGAGATGCACATGATTTAACTCATTTGCATGTCGGGCTGTAGAGGACTAGTAAAGTAATTTTATTGTTGATAATAGTTTAATATCGGGTTTATTTTGGGTAAATAAGTTTCCAGATGTCTCTTTTGAGCAGCAATATTCCTGTATGAAAAAACGTGCGATTAAAGGTGCAGTAGGTAAGACTAATAAAACTGACTTTTTGTAATATTTGCTGAAACTGAGCCTATGTCTGAGTAGAACTACATGAAGCAGGTAATAATAATTAAAAAAATATCCAGCTGCTCTGGCTCCCCCTACAGCCTGTAGTGCTATTTGCAAAAAACCACAGCTCCCTGTTCAGATGCACCAATCAGGGCAAGGGAGGGTGTCTATCTGCGTGTCAATCACTGCTCAGGCACAGGAACACAGCTGTGACCCAGTGTGCAGGGGCAGCCCACGTCCGGAGTAGGGTGGCCCGGATGTCACACCAGACCAGCAAGTCCCTGCGATTCCTTAAAATATTCCCCAGAGCTCCGTTCAGAGCGTGCACGCGACAGGGCAAGCCGAGGCAAAAGTTGCGTATATAGAGGTCATAGACTCTACAAACCTATATCTTATACAGAGAGAGCACACCTCAGGACACTCATTCTGTGCGTTCTGCTTCCTGTCACCGAGGCCGCGTGCCGGCTGCTTAGTGACACGTGAGTGTTCCAAATCACTTTTCCAAACTACTTTCAACTAATCTTCTACACCCCTGCACCACCTAGCTTATGCATAATAAGCTACTCTTTTATGTCTGTGACTTATTCGGTTGCATGTTTTCATACAAAAAGGATCTATACACATATCATCAGAGCTGCATATTTGATGACTGCAGTGTTATATTTTATGAGGGTTGTAAATCTGGTCCTTCAAGTTTATTGTAGCAAACCATAGTCAACTTTATTCAAATAAAACTTAATTTTCCACAAAATAGCAGCAAGTGAATATGCTGAGTGGCTAGTAGCTTTTGGAAAACCAATAGCCACAGTGGCTGATGAGCAAAAAAGTTAATGGCATGGGCTGGTTATAATCCTCGAGATTCAGTCCCAGTTGATTCAGGGACAAACTTGGAAAAGAGGAAAATCCTGTACTCTGCTCTTGCTATAGCATCATCATTTATTAAAGAAATCTAACTTTTGGTCCCTCTGGACCTTCATCAAGAGTATTTTATGCTATAGCAAGCAGAGTGTGGTGATATTTTCCAAAGCATCTGCACAGAAGAATTGTTGCATGAGTGAATTGTTTCTTGAAAAATGATTTAGTGGCAACCCTTTGTTCTGGTGGTAACGGGAGATAAGGTTTCATACCCCAGGTCCCAGAAATCAATCTTTTATTAAAGAATTCAGTCAATAATTGGCTGTTTTCCATCATGCCATGAGCAACCGGGATCTGATTTTATGCAGTGCACAGCACAAGTCGTTTTCCACACAACAGCATAGTACAGTAATAGAAGTTGGTTAGCTTGCTGAGAAGTTGGAGGTGTCTTCAGAAACCTTTCATCTGACAGCTCTCTTTAGCTTCTCCTTCTTGTTCTATCACCCCCTACTAATGGATCTGCTGTCAAAAAATGCAAAGATGTTGTGTTTTGTAGATGAACAATCACAGTCAGTAATTTATAATTTGCACTGTTTATTTATCCCCAGTAGGGAAATTACAATTTACACTCTGTTTTGTTAGGAATCACTACACACACGCCTGAAATACACACACACATGCTCAGGACCTATTTATGCACATATGTGGGGGGTGTGGTGCCTTGCTCAAGAGCACCTGGCAGTGCCCAGGAGATCAAGTGGAATCTCTCCAGCTACCAATCCACACTCTGTACTTTGGTCTGTACAGGGACTTGAACCAGCAACCCTCCGGTCACCAACCCAACTCCCTACTATGTTTTTATGTTTAGTGTGAGCCCCTAACCTAAGTCAATCTTTTACCATGTAATAGAAAATAAAGTTTTTTAAATCTTGATTCTAAGACTGCAGAAGTCTGACCAAATGTCGGACTCCGCCACTTACAATCAGAACTGTTATGTAGAGGAAATTACAGAATGTAAACGCATTGACTAGAGCTAGGGATCCAAATTAACTTTTCTGATCACCAGACAACATGGCTACTAGATTTTTACCAGTAAGTCCAATTTTCCACTAGCCACGTTTTTTCTAACTATCTGTTTTTCTTAGGGTAATCGATACCACGCACGCTAGGCATGTAGCTTCACGACTTACTCCAATTCTCCACTGGACGTGTCTGTGCTGCGTTCGGTCCTCTGCCATCAACATACCAAACCGGGAGCGTGTTTTTCAACCTCCAAGATGAATCTCTCGTAGTCCGTGGTGTTGTAGAGGAGACGTATGCAGTAATGGGGCGGGGTGTTATGGTAAATTGACTGGCTAGTCTTTGTTTCACTTCCTGCCTGGCTGTCCAAACGGCCTTCGGCTAGACCTGGCGCGTATCTTTAGCGGAGCGGAGAGCCAGTTCACGCATGCTTCTGGGTAGCAGCTGGTGGATTATTAAGCATTGACTTGAATGGCCGTAGGCTATGCTGTAGCATAAGTGCTACAAGCAGTGTTGCCAGATAATGATTACCTTTCCAAGCCAAAAACACACAAAACTGCCCAAACAACTTAGCAGAGAACTGACCAATCAGGGAACACTGACTTGTCACATGGTTTCTGCAGCCTGCCCAATGAAACCGACACTTAGCTTTATTCATCTCCGGCCAAATTGGCTAGTAACTTTAAATGTTCCTTGGCGGATTGGAAGGTGTCAATTTAAAGCCCTGACTATTGCTGAAGTGATATCAAGTGAGGCCTGATTTCATGAAAATATCAAGGATTATAAATTTAATGACTGATCAGCATATTCTGCTCTGGATCTAGATACATCTACAAATCTACATCTACAAAGAAGTCGCAGAGCTTAAGGAAAATATTTCTAGCTAACAAAACATTAAAGCAAAACTGTCACTTAACAAGACATAACTTTTTGTAATAAATCTGTTTCTATTTAAATTGGTACTGTCCATCATTAAGGCCCAGTCATATTAAGTTATGATAAAGTCAAGTCACAAGTTTGAGTGGATCTTTTAGGATTATCCCTGCTCTCTGCACTTATATACATGACTCTACATCTTATTTGTCATATTTTTAGTTTACACTCCTCATTTCTTTGGTGTCGGAAAAGGTCTGCGAGTGAATTATTTTAAGTACTGAATATGAAAGGTATATGCAAATGTGTGCAGCATTTGAGTTTGTTTCCCCCTCTAATATAAGTGTAAGCAAAACCTTATTGAGAAGTGGTTTTGGGGACAGAAAATGGGAGACTTTTTTGTCAGTTTGACATCCAGGTAACCCACTTTTGCTTCAGCATGTTTACTCTTTGATTATCTGGAGTGCTGAGGAAATCTCCCGCCTGCCAAAACCGGGCTGGAGAGCTGTCACAACACAGATGAAGACACATATACCACCTGGGTGTTTGTAGGTGACACACATTCACACAGACTCATGCAAACAAACTGTACACACAGGCTCTGGTTTGTATACACACACACACCCACACACCCACAGAGAGAGACAGACGCACTCTTCCTAAACACAAAAGAAAATGCATTGCAATGGTGCTTTTATGAAAACTTTATATATCTGAAGGAATTAAGATGTCATAACAGCAACAGCTACAGTATTTGTCTTAATTATTTACATGTATCGAATACATATCAATCTAGCACATGATTAATAGGGTATTGTGCTTTCATTAAAAACAGATGCTACATGAGCTGTTGCATTATTAATGTACTAACCCTACTTAAAATCATAGTCACTGGGGCATCCTGGTAGCCAAATGGTCATGACCAAATCCTCATCATCACCGTCATCAAATCCTGCCTAAACGTCTCTCTCTGCATTGATGGTTTGTGTCTTCCAGCATCCACACAAATCCACAGTCTCGGGGTGATAGTCGACCAAAGCCCTCTCTTTTGAGCACCACATCACCAAATCTGCATTCTTCCATCTCAAAATCATTGCCCGCTTTCGTCCCTGCCTTTACTTCTTAGCCGCTGAAACACTCATCAATGCTTTCATCACTTTACGACTGGACGACAGCATTCTGTGCGGCACGCCCACCAAATTCCTCAAAAAGCTACAATATATCCAAAACTTCACCACCCATCTACTCAATCACTCAGACCAAATCACTCCAGTCCTCCAAGACCTCCACTGGCTCCCCCTCCAACACAGAATCCAATTCAAAATCCTCCTCATTATCTACAAATCTCTCAATAACCTTGCCCCCTTCCCTACCTCTCTGACCTCCTGCACCGCCATACCCCCACCAGCAATGATCTCATATTAGGGGGCAGTCCACTGAGGTGTGATGGTTAAAGTCTTACATTACATAAACGTCGTTGTAGTATGCAGTGTCCTGATTGGTGATAAATGTTTGCAGGAAGAAAGGCCTGCTAGCTAAATATACCACTGTCAGAGAGCCTGAAGCACAAAGTTGACATGGAAAACCGCAGATTAATTGAAGAAGGGACTGCTACGCATTCTTTTTGCCGACTTTCGGTTAGGGCTGGGCGTTATGGAGAAAATCTAATATTTTTGACGCAATACCTTGATGCCGCAACAATATTGTAGTGTTGACTGTTGGGGCTTTCACAAAATATTTACACAATCAGATTTTTGACAATTAATCATCGGTAATGTTGATATAATGACTAAGTGGGTAAAGGCAAATAATAGAACAGTTACAACAGTCTGGTAAATTCAGAAAAGGACATCACTTTACTGTAATGCAGCCTTTAAACCCAGGAAAAGACAACACTTATACCATATTACGATATTAAAATATCCAAAAATCTAAGACGATATCTAGTATCACATCACTCATATCTCAGCTCTACTTTCAGTAACGCTTAACCTGTCTGCCTCATTGCAATGAAACCATCGCTCTTGTAAAAGAAAACAACCTTAGGTGTCATCATAACGCAAAGCATGCAACTTCCAAAGAGTGCTCAGGAGCTGGACATTTCCCTGAGCTATTGTCAATAAAATAAATCATATTTGACATCAAAATACTGACTGAAATTTATGAAGAACGAAGAACGCAAATATGACAATGACGTCATTCACGTGCATATTACTTAGCCATGTAAATTTGTTGTGGTCTCTTAATCCATCCATGGATTCACTGCTCCAGCGGAGAGGATGGTTTTGTTTACACAAGCAGCTAAATTTACAAGACTTTGTTCAAATTTCAAGATTTGTGGCAAACTAAGATAAACAGTTATACTACAAACCGCTTTCGTTTTGTTTGTAAAAATTCCCTGTTTGCAGAGTAGCACGCTGTGTTTGTGTAAAACAGCCGATGAGAGAGAAGCGGCATGCTTATTTACCAGATATCGCTTTCTACATGTTTATGCCTGTTGAACAGGTAAGTATTGATAAGTAGGAACTGGCTTTTCACTCACAAAGGTTTTGTTGCACTTGATCCGCCTCTCGGCCCTGCGCCCTACCTTGCAGTTTTGCCGCGGACCATGTGTAGGCGGCTTGATTTGTCATCTGCTTGCGCCAGGGGCTGTTTATAAGCCTCTCTGTATTGTGCCAAGTTTGGTACATGTGCTGCATGTTGTAACACACATAGGCTACCTCTCGGCTCTGCTGTGTGCAACGCGGACACCGCTGTTCAATATCTCATCCATCTTCCAAAAGGCAACGCTTGTATCCAAATAAATTGTAGTTGCACGGCATTTTGTCTGGTTTATCATGGGTGTTGTACAGTGTGACTTTTTATTTTTATTTTTCTATTTAACCTTTATTTAACCAGGTTGGCCGTTGAGAACAGGTTCTCATTTGCAACAGCGACCTGGCCAAGAAAAGCATAAGCGTGAAAGACAACATATAGTTTCACATACAATACAATACAAGAATGTAGAATACTATAGGCTACATAAAGTACAGATTAAGTAGGCGTTACAATGCCGGCGCAAAGTGAGGTGTAAGTGAGTTGATGGATATGTGAAAGTGATATGGTGATAACACAATATACATAAATAGACAGTCTATAACACTGCTGAGATGTTAAAGAGTGAAAATACAGTAAGTGAAAATTGTGGTCTAGTTAATGATGTAGATTAGTAATCACACAGGTATACACAATAATCAGTTAGTGCTAGACTTAGATCCCCCTGGCAATACCAAAACTAACTGGCATGTGAGATGAAAATACAGGGGGCTGGGTTTGCGCCCTCCCTCTGGAATGTTGCCTGCTGTGAATGCTAGAAACGCTTAAAGTGTTCATATTATGTTTTTTTGTCTTTTTCCCTTTCCTTTGTTGTTTTACTTTTTTTATGTGTGCATGTTATAGGTTTACAAAGTGAAAAAGCCAAAAGTCCACCACAAAGGGACTTGCCATCTCCAACAGTAAACACTGTTCACAAACTGCTCCAAACAGCTCTGTTGTCGTCCAGCCTTTACTTCCATGACAAACGTGTGTTACTTTGTAACACGTTACAATGCTTACCTAGCTGCTAGCGTAGCACGTCCTTATACTCTGCTTCTGACTGGCTAGTAGTCCTTACCTAGGTACTGCACATGTGCCACTCCCAACAAAGATGGAACAGAAGTGAGACGGCTCGCTTGGTATCTAAAACCGAGAGCTCAACACACAGGGTGAAAAGAGGAGCTGCAGCAA
>NC_045748.1:12011990-12016798 GCF_008692095.1 Etheostoma spectabile | reverse complement strand
GCAGTACAACAAACATATGGTGTTTTTTGAAAATTAAACCAAATAAACCTATCCTGTAAATTGGCATAATATGAGCACTTTAATACCAGGACGCATCTTTGCAAGATTTGACTTGCGAGCAATCCGTTGACACACACCATGTAGATCGTGTTGTCTTTGCATCTTTACCACAAAAAAAAAACAATGATTGAGTTAGTTTTTATCTGAAAAAATCAAGCAAAAATGAGCAGAAGGTGAAAGTGCTGTAGTCTTCCTCTCAGTATTCTTTGCATATGCACCCCAACAACTTCCACCAAGAAGATGTATGTATGTTGCCTGAGGGATGAAACTCAGGGGGCAAAAAAGCGAGAAAAAAATAAAAACTGAAATCAACACCGATCTTCTTTCCTCTCTCAACATGTCAAATTTTCAAGCAGCCATTTTGCACAACATCTTGTAGCATTAATATTAATACACCAAAATACAGTATAACCAAATCCTATCAGACTATTTCTATTGTTCATGCTGCATGCTTTGACAATCTGTCTTATCGTCTCCATCCCACTAATGTTAAACAACAGAAGCCTGATGTGATACACTCACAAACACTGTACCTCAAAGATAGACGGGATACATCCTGGTGCCAGAGTGTATGAGTAGTGCTTAAACCTTTATTTTCAATCCTCCAGATGTCCTTAAATTAGGCTCTTAACCCCACCCCCTGCTCCAGTGGCGCTGCTATATAACAGATAAGAACTCGCTCGTAGTAAGCAGCTCCCATGTGTGGTGTAACTTTGAGTGTGTGAAGCAGGGCTTTGCTGACAAAAGAGAAATGATCGGAATTTTTAGACAGTTTGACACAATGTGGTCATCTGAGATGAAAATTGTCAATCAGAGCAAAGAGTCAACATTTGTCAATGTTTTGATTGAGCATGTGTGTATGGAAAACTGTCTTTGCCTAGGAGTGCTTTTTGTGTGTGTCCGTGTGTCTGTGCGTGCATACTGTATGTCTGTTGTGTCCTGAGATGACAGATGAGAGCTTTGCATCAATATTTGAACAAAGCGCTCTGGCATCTCTTTCTGGTGTGGCCATGTTGTTTTTGAGGCTGAGAGGCAGAGCAGAAATATATATGGCTGCTGTGACTCCTGTTGCAAAGAAATTTGCATTTCTGCAGCCTGATCGAAGTTACTGTGAGACCTCGAAAAGAAATGCATTTTCAAATAATGTAATGCAATCTGGCTATTGTCTGGTTATCACCTTGACGTAATCTTTTCTTTGGCAAACTAAACCTAGCTGTACTTCCACTGTCCAGTGGAGTCCATATGCATCCAGCTGGTGTGCATTATTCATAGTTGTCATAGCAGTTCATTACCGGTCAGCTTGTCAGGGGGACACATCTAGCCGTATGATGATGTATTTTGATGTGGTTGAATGGTGGATAGTGTCTGCGAAACACCGAACACAATCAGGCTTTCATGTGTTACCGCCTTTCTCGCCCCATTGGCTGTTGCGCTTGAACATTTAAAAGTAAAATCCCATCTTTGCTAGTCCATCTTTCCCCTGTGGGGGATCTGTCATTCAGACATTTCTGCAGACAGAATCCCCTTTCACACAATGTGTTCAAGGCAGGAATATTGCACCGTTATTCCGCCTCACCGTTCTGTACAGCGACGGAACAGTGTGACAGAGTTGTTTTCCCGTTAAACCGGCAGTGTAGCTAGTAAATGAGCCAAATCGACATCTGTGTAAAAGGGACAGCCAGCATGGCAGGACTACAAGCACACACACATCAGACGCCGAAGCTGTTGTGTTAACGTCACGCCTCTTTTTCTTCCGGAATTCTGCAGGCATGTCTTAAATCACGCATGATGTTTAGTTGAGTGTAAAAAAAAAAAAAAGCATTCTTCTTTTACCGTAGTCTTGCAAAATCTCTGTGGGGGGAAAAAAAACCTAGAGATGAAGTGGTGGGTGGGGGGGGGGGGGGGGGGGGGGGGGGGGGGGGGGGGGCAGAGGTTGTGATCTTTTAGTGGGCAAAAGTTGGTTGAGAACCAAAAACAAAAGTGCCTTTTCTTTTTGGATTCAGGTTTATAAGCAATTCCTGAAAATGCTGAACATTTTTTTGACTTCCTGCCGTGCTCTCGGTTGATCCGAACAGATGCTCCCCCAGTGCTTCCCACCATCTTCAACACCCACCCATCATCTGCTTCACCAATCTCCCTCCACCCCCATCTCCTCTGCTAGCTTCACCTCTGATCCTAAATCTAGACCATCCATCTGCTGCATGGATCTGCGTCAATACTGCTTATGAAGACACCTCACACTGGGCATATATAATTAATGCAGCTTTGACCATCAGCCAGCTGTATTTATTCATGTATTTACACAAGCACATTAGCCTGAAAGTTGGTGTTTACACAAAAGCAACGACACATACCAGGAAATAAAATCCGCAGAATGCATCCCCAGTTCACCAACTAATCACCTTATTTTTCAAACCTGTTACTGAAATGTCAACATGGTGAAGTAATTAACAAACAATTATGCCACTGGCTCTTAATTAACACACTAAAAATTAATTAGTAGATTTGTAAATACATGGCTAAGCAGCTGCTTCCTGCTTATTAGTAATGCTGAATGCTGTTGATTGAGTTAAAGCAATTTCCTGTGCTTCTTAAGTTTCTCCCCCCTATTTTCAACATGTCAGGCTAATTATAAATATAGGTTATGATGCACAATAGCTCTTCATTGTTATTTTAAAACTGCAGTATTTCTAAGGCATTAAAGGATGGTCAGTTCCTCGTAAGAAAACTTCTGAAAATGAGAAATGTTTTAAAGTAGGCTTCAAACCTCTGATTAAGCAAAGACACATTCAGGCAATGTTGCATTTTATTAAAGCTATATAGTATTCTCTCCAACTCTGTGCTTCTGTCTCTTTCTTTCATGCTAACACACTCTGACACACACACTGTCTCCTTTTTGCTCTCTGTTCATGCTGGTACTTCACATATAGTATTAGCAGGAGATTCATTTTGGTGCCTCAAAACTGTAAGAGCTTTGAAATCAGAGATCACACTTGAGACATTGTGACAGTGGGTGTTTGAATTCAGTATGGTTCAATGAGCATTATTCATAAAAAGCAAGTGGAATGGAAAAGGCACACACAAGGAAACTTGCATTAAAACCAGCAGTGTTGAGGTTACTGAAACTGAAACTGCAAGTGCAAGGTCATTTATATCCATTAAAATTCTTTCAAACTGAAGCAAACCTGTTTAGTGTCAATGTATCAACACAAGTGGTTTAGTGCAGTTTGGACTCTGCAGGGAGAAAATGCTGTAACAACAGGTACCCCACCTGCTATAGGTTAGTATATACTGTAGATACGAGGAGATCATGGCATTGATGTCTCTTAAGCAAACAGTCTGTCCTTAAAGGGATAGTTGTATATTGGGGTTGGATAAGGTACTTATCCAGTGTCATTGTATTACCTACAGCCAAGATAAGCAATGTACTGCTGTGGACACTGCTGAATGTATTTTAGCCACCTAAATCGGTTTAAGTGTACGCTGTATTTAGAAAATCTTTACTGCTTTATCTTGCCGCCAAACAACTGAAGCCAAAAATGTATTGTTGTCTCTAAAGCCGCCAGACTCCTTTGACAAAAAACATAATCGCAGAACACGGGAGTTGCTGGTCTACCCACTGCCTCTACCAGTTAGTTAAATTGTTAGTTCTGTTACTTCTTAACCCATTTAAGACACAAAATACACATCATTTCACAAACTATTGTAACATATGTGATATTGTGTGCCTTTGGTGTTTTAAAAGGGTTAGGAACTAAAAAAACAAACTAACTAACCGGCAGCAGTAGACCAGCAACTCCAGAGTTCTGCCAGCTAAAATTAACGTTTTTGTCAAAGGACTCTGGTGGCAGTATAGCAGCTTCAGTCTACCATCGTAAAGGGCTGTTTGGTGGCAAGGAAAAGCACTGAAAATATAAATATCAAAATAAAGCGTAAGTCAACTTAAAATGTAATTAAATCTCAACCGTAACCAGGGGCGGATTTAGTCATTTTGAGGCCTAAGATAAACACAGGAATGGGGCCCTCCACAACACTTGTTCTCCCCGTTTTCAGTCCTTATTTATCTGAGAAAGAGGTGCTCTCTGTCTGACAGCTGTTTTGGCCAGAGTGCTAGATCATCTTCAATCCTAACACAATGATTAGGGTGACTGCTACTCACGGGGTCTAGTTGCTGAGTATTATGTGTGTCACCATCTTTGTCATTGCCATAGTTATCATCATGGACAGTGAAAGCAGCAGTTCCGTAACCATCTCCATTTGAAGGATCCTGTAAGGTTGTCTTGTATGTAGCCCCCGCATCGCTAGAGCAGCCTGGGCTGACACTACTCTTCATCAGTGTTAGCATTGCTAGCGCAAGCACCGGCTTCTTGCTGCTCTTTAGTAACGTTAGTGTTGTCAGTAACCATCGTGAAAAAGGTTGTTACCTTTGGAAGTTTTGCTAAAAACGTTCTGCTTTCTTCCCGCTCCTTCCTTTTTTCAGAACCACTTCGGTAGCTTCGCTTCATTTTTCAACCGTCTGTAGCCTCCAGCTTACAGCACGCGTTGAGCCTTTTGTTTACAAACACACGCAGATGCGCAGTAGGATAATGGAATAGTCCAATGTAGTGGGGACTGGGGGGAGTTTCTCATCATGAATTAAACAATTGGATGGCACTTTAGCGTATCAATGTTTAGAGATATAATTAATTGGTGAAAAGTAAGGCAACAAATCGTAACCATAAGTTTATGAGGCGTTTTAGGGGGGCCTT
>NC_045748.1:11998375-12011980 GCF_008692095.1 Etheostoma spectabile | reverse complement strand
GGCCTAAGGCAATTGCCTACCTTTGCCTAATGGTAAGTCCGCCTCTGACCGTAACACCAATACAACAACCCTTTGTAACAATGTTGAAACATGACAACCCTGTTAAGGAAGCAACACTTGGCTGCAAGTCGAATATTAACCTAGGACTAATTGTTTTGTAAAAATTGTCGAAAGGACAGTCAGATTGAGCTTGTGTTCAGTACCCCATGGATACAAGGGGATTGTGTGTTAAAGAGGTATTAACAATTCCTTCCTGCAAAGCGCAGCAGAGGCAGCAGGATCAGGTTCAGAAGACAACAGCCTCTTAAACAAAGAGGATCATGCTGCAATCAGTTCTGCATCACAGGAGGTGGAGCTGCTTGCTGTAAGGGATCTATTCAGGCTTTGTGCAGGATATGGGATGTGTTGTACAGGTTGGTGATGGCTTTAAGAGCTCATTATCAAAGACAGTCTATATCCACAAAGTTCCTCATTGCTCTGGTGTCGCAGGAAATTGCGCCGGATGCATGTCTTTTCGCTGATGTCCATTTTGTAGATTTCTGAGGACTATGATTAACTGCTCTTCCGATCTCTGCAGGGTAAATTGAGACAGCTAGCTAGAATATCTGTCCAATCTGAGTTTTCTTTCGCGTGACTAAAACAACTCTTTGAATTTTCCACTAAAACAAGTTCCTTTCCGGTGCTATTTTGCAGTGGCTCTGTGCGGAGATTAGCACCACCAGACGGTTATGATTGGTTTAAAGAAATGCCAATAAACCAATGCACGTTTTTTTCCCATCCTGGGATGCTGTGTGGACTAGCCAGACCCCCCTCCACAGCGCTGTGAAGGTAGGTCTGGCAAAGCCAGACAATCTAAAAGATTACCCAAGAAACTGTTTTATTGCACTTTGTTTCAACACCAATAGTAAATTTGTGTTACAGTGAGTTGTCTTGTTTTGAGATCCACCTGCATTTCCTTGTTTTCGTGATATTGTGAACCAGACACGGGTTGTTGCATCACTGGGTGAAGTTAGTCAGCTGGTCACAATCTCGAGTCTGAGCTCTAAGATTGGAAAGAAGGTCCATGCCATCTGCAAAATTGATGACATGGGGTATGGTGTACGCACCCTGATTGCTTGTACTCTATACAGAACAAAAAGCAGCGGGAAGTGTTTCTGTAGGACACGATTGGATCAGCCAGCGTTTTAGCTGGAAACAGCACAGCAGTTTGGGTGCCAAGATACAGAGTGGCAGTGTGCTGAAAGTGGAGCAGAGTTTGGCAAACATCAGCCTGGCTGCTGCTTTCAATATCTCCAAATCATGACGAGTGCGCTGGAGTTAGAGTCATCTTTCCCTGCCTGAAACAACCTGTGCTGACACCCAAAAGCTTTACCAGAGATGTCCAGTCAGCCAGGGGCTCTCTTCCCCTCATTTCTTTTAAATTTCCACTCAAAGCTCTAAATACATTGAACTGACCAAAGGAACCACATTTTAGTCCCTCTAGGATTTTGCGGTCTTTTTTTGAGATTGTTGTGGCCCAAAATGCCTGATGCTGTGGGCTTTTTTGTAAGAAATTGCAATAAAAGTTGCAATGTTTTTTGAATGTTTGTTGCAATGAAGTTGCGGGAGACAGACAAAGTTGCAAAAGAGTTGCGATTTTGTTGTTGTTGTATAGTTCTTTAAAAATAAAAAGGAAACCTGTTTTCCTAGTAACCTTACCAATAAGGCTGAGGGTGCTGCAAATGAAAATGGCTGGTGGATTTATGACAAAAAATAATAATTGATTGAATTGAATATTGAATTAATTGAATTTGAACATGTTTGTTGTTAGAGCGTACAGTACATTGAGGTTAAAACGTGTACAGGTTGGCAGGACGGTCTGAAATGTTCTACACGGTCTTTCGCTGTACGTTTTGTTGGTGAATGTGAGATATTAGAGTCCCACGCATCTCGTCTTCATATCAGAAACAAGGACATGAATTTGGCGACGTACGTGTGACGTCAACCCGTTCTCACTCCTGCTTGATCATTGGTTCTCATAGTCACATACTGATGCAAAGTCTGGCATGTTGGACTGCTGGGATTGGTTGAAGTTGTGGGAAACTCTGGTTGTTGCGTGTCGCACCAAAGTCGCGGTGATTGGTTGAATTCGGATGAATTGGTTGAATTGAATCGCAACATTGCAAAATCCTGGATGGACTGACATTTACCCATTGCTTCTAATGTTGCATGTGAGAAGATGGAGTGTCTGTTGTCTGCTATATGTAAGGAAAACGTTTGTGAGTTTCCCTTCCAGGTTGCATCAGTATTGGCACACTATGGGTGCGCATTTCCAGGACAAAAGTTTGTTTATGTGTGAGACGGACCAAGAGGCAGAGAGAGAAAGAGAGCGGGTGTCTGATAGAGCCATCACTCAGCCCTTTGGCAGTGATATCTTGTTTTCCTTTCAAACTGGGCGAGATGTATCTGTGCCCCTTGTGTGTTATTGCCGGGCCGAGGCATTGGTTGTAGATCACGGGGAAAACTGTGAAGCGTGGTGCAGAGCGGTCTCCTGAATGACAGCCGCGAAGCATATTGAGGAGAGATATTGGTCTTCTACCTTTCCCGGGAACATCGAGATGAACCAATAACATCCCTGCCCCGACCATGTGATATAAATGAGCGGAGAATGTTAGAATGGAAAACAGGAACCCCACAGCTCCATCAACGCCACCGCGTTCTGCCGACACTCTGTTTGAGCCACATCCCACATAATTACAGTTATCTCATTTCCATGTGTGTAGTCACAACCCAGTCTCACGCCAGTTGGTGAAACGGTCACGTTATTTTGATTTATTGATTGATCGTGACCATTTCACAAACTGACATGACACTAAGCTGGTCTGGGGGACGCAACAACGGGGAAATGAAACGCCACACACGGGCCGGTGACAACAACTCGTGCAGGGACATGATCTGTGGTCTCTGTGGCACACAACAACAGGGAAATGAACAACAACAACAATGGGACGGTTGTGGTTAGGAAAAAAGACTGGGGAAAGGAACCGTCACATGCAGGACACGGCAACAAAACAAAAAATAATTAAGATAAATTACACAGTTCTAGGTGTTTTCACCGTTAATTTTTTCTAGTGCAATGCAATGCAACATCTTTCCAAAAGTCAATGAGTAATCGTGTTAATCATTTTTTGTTTTTATTTATTCTTTTTTTTTCATTTTTATGTTTTGCATGTCTCGTCTGTTTTGTCCTTTTGTGAAGAACTTAAAAAATATGAGTATTGAGATTTATGTATGAAATGAATTCACATTGTGTTTTGCAAAATAAGTTCTACAAAAAAAAATTGATTTCAATATTGTCCCAAGAAATCGTGATTGTGATTTATTTATTTATTTTTTTTCTCCCTAATCAAGCAGCCCTAAGGTGCAGAGTACTTGCTTGGTGGTGCACTTTGTGATCTATTTGCAGCCATTTCAAGAGCCAAGACAACGATTGTTAAGTGCTTGTGTTTTCCCCCTACAGTCCTGCAGTATGTTCCACCACCATCCTGAGGTTAAATCACACCTGAGTATCTTTCCCTGTGTCTTACCTAATCTGTCTGCTGCTGTACCATGGAAAGTGAAATAAAGCCTGTAATGCTTTACTAAACCTTGCTCCTGTAATGTTGATATTTGAGGTATTAGTTGCCGTGGCATTAAACTGTCATGTTGGTAAGCATTAGTATAATACCTGATCTATACACAAATGAGTCATTATTTGGAGGGATGTGGCATTGTTTGACAGCTACGTGTTTGTGTATTGTAGGTATGCACGCTCATGTCTATGTTTTGCATCTATCCAGAAACAAACACGCCATGTCAATGTTTCGTGCGCAAAACAAATTGGAGCACTCTGTACAAGAAAAGCTTGCCTGGGGCTAGTCATTTTGAAATTAAAAGCATGTCTCTTTGTTCAACCTCAGTTCCAGGAATGAGGGAGAGAATGTGAATGTGTCATAGAGATGGGGAGGGGAACACTGAGCTACTGGCTGTGATTTTCACAGCCAGGGAATCACACAGTCTTTTATCTATTCCCCTCAATCAGGAGACATCCGGCAGGAAAGGTAGGGGGATTAGATTAGCTAGAGAGAGAAAGAGAGAGTGGGTTCTCTAATCCTGATGGTGTTTTCAGAGGTACACCCATCACTGGGGAGAAACATGCAGTGTGCAGCGGGGAGTTGGCATCGGGAGGGGCGGGCGCGGGACGGTTTGCCTGACTTAACCCTTCACACTTGCGTGAAAGAGGTTGCAGCAAACTAGGGGATTAGTCAGAGTGTAATTACACTAGCGGGGCCTTAGAAGTAGCAAGACGTGTGCTGACTGGAACACACCTCAGACGGGCACGGGTTGAAGGGAATAATGCCTGGTAAATGTGTTGCCAGTGTGTTGTCTGTGATTCCTTCAACTAAATTGACCGGCTTCATTCAACACCAACATCTGAGAGCTCAAAGAAGCCTTTATGGGATTACTGTAGATCTGCCTGATCAAAATTAGGATGGCTCTATTTTGTTCAAGTTCAAATACATGTTTAGTCCAGTAATTTATATCACTTTTTGTTTTCTGATGAAAGGATGTCTGTGGATTTTTTTTCCTGTTTTAGGAACAGGAAATTTTTCATATTTGGTTATGGTGCAGAGTTACACTACTCCAATACACAGTGGTTGTCAGAAAAGAGCTTACACCCATTGCCATTGTGGGATTGCATTGGGGAAAACAAAAACTTAATGTTTGATGTCCTGTTGGTTCCCCTTAAAAGTCCCATAAAATCCGTATTTCTCCCCATCCAACAAATCTGTTTTATATTTCTGCGTTGCTATTTGTTACCATCCAGCCACCAGTGCGTCAAATTTCACACGGAAGGTCAAAAAACCCACTCACAGGTCAAAAAAGTAAATCATTAAAACCAAACTAAGATTGTATTTTTTACCATACGTGTTTGCTGGTTTATCAATACTACTTAAAATATGAAATAATAGGATTTGTTTTACTGTTGGCTTTCTCTAAATTATTACATTGTAATGCTGTGGCGGTGAACAGACTGTGGGGATAGGGTGATGCTTTGTTGTTGTGGTATTTCTCACGTTGTGCTCCAAAACAATTTGTTTGCGGGAGACGTCGCTGTAAGGAGTAATGGCTGCTAGTTGGGCCTGGTTGGGGGGGGGGGGCTAGAGAGTGAGGGATAGTGAAAGCTGAGGGGGCCGTAAGAGAGAGAGCTAGTTTTCAGGTGTTTTTGTGCGTGTGCTGAAAATAACATTTCACTGCAGGGTTAAGAAATCTGAGATGGTTTCAACCCTCCATTTTGCTGCCGTTGATTAATAATTCACTTTTCGCATCCATTTTTGTCCAGT
Source organism: Etheostoma spectabile (assembly GCF_008692095.1). Taxonomy (NCBI): domain Eukaryota; kingdom Metazoa; phylum Chordata; class Actinopteri; order Perciformes; family Percidae; genus Etheostoma; species Etheostoma spectabile. The sequence goes on along the minus strand of NC_045748.1, from coordinate 12,006,617 downwards.
TATACCATTTGAGTCTCATTTTATTCTCATTTAATTCTTCAGGTCCCCGAGGTGAATCCCTGCAGCATGGCCAGTCTGGGACACTGCCTCACTTCCTGGAGGAGCCTGTTGATGCTTACATCATCAAGAGTAACCCCATCAAACTCCGGTGTCAAGCTCGGCCTGCTCTTCAAATCTTCTTCAAGTGCAACGGCGAATGGGTACACCAGAGCCAGCACATGTCGCAGGAGCACACCGACATGGGGACAGGTACAGGAAACACTGATTGAAACTTGGATTGGGTACCGTTCGCATGTTTTCTGAAATTTGGTTCCAGGACCCACCGTTACCTTTTTTTGGCACTTTCCCTTTATAATAACAAAAAAATCAACTTCAGTTGTAAAAATATTTCCAGACCTACCTGTTTGCGTGGAGTTTTGAAAAGTGTAATGACATTTGCAACCGCTTAACCGGCATATCCTTTCTCTCTGTCAACATGCAGAAAGGACCGATAAGAATGTACAAAACTTCTTATGTAAAACCATCAATGTTTCAGCACTGCAATAGCAAATCTGATACCTTCTCACACCTGCTTGCTAATACACCAGATGTTGTGATGAGCAATAAGGAGTCCAGTGACGGGTTCATTTTAGATGTTGCATGCACCTTTTTATCCTAGCATAGAGGAAGCTTTTTTTGACCAAGGTCATTAAAAACACCATTTCAGAGTTAGGCTATAGGTGCCGACTACTACTTTTCATATTTGGCAGCTTGGGACACACACAGGTTGGTTGTAAAAGGGCTTCATCAGCTTGGGATGCCCATAAAGAGACTAGTAAAGTACTGTGCTCTGTCTGCTATGATAGACAGCCGCCATACACAGCGAAGACGTTGTTGTATACCCATATGAACAGTTGGGTATGCTTAATAGTATGAAGACTTGCTGTATGCCAATGGTTCTTGACTTCAAGGGGACACACACTCTGTGTGTGTGCGTGTGTGTGTGCGTGTGTGCATGCGCGTGTGTGCATGCGCGTGCGCGTATGTGTGTGCGCGGTACCGAAATGTGTCCCCATTTGATTTTAATGTGATTATTTGGTCAGTACCCAAAAAAGTACAGATTTCGGTACCGAACCCTAATTGAAATAAATTCTAGTGTATACAGACAGACAAACAGGCTGTTGACATACAGGATAAACAGACAGACTACGTGCAACGTAATTTATATTTTCCTTCCCGTCAAGCCGTCCTCCTGTCACTCTAATTTATGAGGGGAGCATTCACATCGCTGATAGCAAGGACTGAAGTCTTATGAATGAACTTTGCAAAGGGGGCTTTATCACAATGCCTGCAGCTATGTCCCACCCTGCAAATGTGTTTCCATCGCTTCATTAGTGCATACTATGTCACATTTCATCCAAACCGAAATACCAGCATTTAGACCATGAAAAGCGCCTACTTGTTCAATTTTAGGATTTGACTTTGAACTCCAAATGGTCTTTTACTGATGCAACTTGCTGAAATGCAGTTGTTGTTGTTGTTGTTGTTGTTTTAGCTTCAAACTCAAACCAAAAAGAAAGATGTCCTTTTTTCTGAATCCCTTGTCTGTTTTTATTGCATCATCTCACAATGGGTTTTAAATATCCATGAATTCCCTTATGTTTATACAGCAAATTGGTAGACAGAAATATACTTTATTTTCTCCCTAAAATGTTTTTGTATTGTAATTAATTTGACTGATTATCAGAAATACAATGATAAGGAAAAGTTGGATTCAAAGCATCAGGATAATACAATGACGAATTGAGGCCTTTGAAGGTAAATAAAATAATATTTACTGAGCCAGAGGAGGGTGGTCTATGTGAGAAAAACCTGAATATTCTCTTAGATTATTTTTTTTTTTTGTCAAAGAAACACATTGCTTCATTTTGCAGGTTTAGATCAACTGCATCACACCCCAGAGTTATTTCTTGTAAATGTACCACTACCACATCTACATAATATCCTCAGGAGCAGAATTAAAAAACTAATATGTTAGCTACAGTTATGATGAGGCCTAGGACTGCACTGAATGTCAGATGACCATCATTTAATTAGATTAGAAGATACTGAAAGAGGTCAGGATGAAGGCAAAATATTTATGAGTCAGCCTTGGCTGCTATTAGTGTGACAGTGTTGATGCTTCACTAAACACACAGCACCAATCAATATCTCCCCCCAGAGTTAACAATGGACCTCTAAATTTTTACTGCCTCTAGTATGGATTCATAGCGCTGCTCCCATCTGGCTCCTTATCACCATTTGTATCTATTTCCACTGGGACAGACACATGGAAGGAAGACTACAGAAGGGAAAGGACTGAGAGGGAAAATATAAGGATGCGATAAGGAGGGCATTTTAAAAATACACCTGTGCTTGTATCTCATCTAGGCCTGGACTGTGCCAGGATGTGTTCCTCTAAGCGCCAGCTGCTAAAAAATGTGACAAAATAGAATGCATGTGGAATTAGGGAGTTTTATTGGTCTTTATAGAACCTTGACCTTTGCTAAAATAGGAGAAGCACCACAGAAATAGATTTCAGAACTGACAGAAAATCTGGATGGATCCCAAAAAAGGAAGCATAGGCCAAGTGAGTTGTTTCCAATGCATGAATGTTTCTCAACATGTATTTGAATTCCTAAACTGTAGAAGTTCTCATAAGGTTTGTGTGTGCTATTCTGAGGGCTGCTTCCTGTCTATCAACACTTCATGCTGTTGCCATAGTGCCAGTGTTTACAGCTGAGGTGACAATGTTACAGATAGACAAGCAACACTTGCAAAGTTTAAATTTAATGAAGGCAGAAATGAGTCGTGCTGTGTGTGGGGAAACTGGAAAAGTAGAATCTGCCTCCATAAAATCCAGATTTTCTTTTATCGTGCTAATGAAATACTTATAGATAGTTTACAGTCAAACTGGATGCATTGAACCATCCCCTAGAAACATTTATTTTAACAATCAAAGCAATTATCTCCTTATCTTAACAAAGGGGTTGTTTAAAGCATCTATTATCAATATATTTTTATGGATCAAAGTACTGTGTAATTTGAAAGGGCTCGCTTGTTGTGACACACCCACAGAGAATTATCACCCGACTTTGCAGTTCCTAGTAAAGAGCGTCTTTAAGCTCTTTGTCTTTGGTTTCCAGCCCTTTTATTTTTTGCATCACTCTCACTGGTCCTACAGCATTGCTTTCTGCCATGGTAGGCAGCTGTTTTCAGAAGAAAAAAAAAGTAAAAGTCTTTTGTATGTCTGCCTGTTGTTCAGTGCTGGAAGGGGAGAAAGGTTAACAAATAGCTGGTTAAGCATTGTGGAGCATTTAGCAGCTAAAGAGCAGGATAAGTTTTCTTAGGATGTGGTGGAGACCAAAAACAGAGCTACGAGGAACATCAATGTTGGGCTTAAGAAAACATTCACCAGGTGGCCAAAAACAACACCAAATGAATGCTGACTCTGCACCGTATCTGCTAGATGTGTAAAAGACATCAGTTAATTCAGATTTAAATTTAAACATAATGCATTTGCCAGGACAACAAAGCATAACTGATTCTCACTTTATCAAACCTAATAGAGCAATATCATGAATGCAGCATGAAGGATTAAGTCTATAGTTTATAGGCAGATGTTTCAGATGTGGCTTTGGATTTATACTCTCACAATGCAGCATTAGTTGTAAAACCAGGGTTATTCGTCTTGTCACCGATCATCTCAGTTGTTGTAATCAGACAGGATGGGGCAAGTTGAAAAGGGATGGAGCCATTTACTGCCTCAGTATACAAGAAAATAAACCACAAAATGTACATGAAGTAATGGTCCTCCGGCACGACATCTAGAAACTCTTACAACTACTTTATTGGATAATGCCTCAAAAGGAAGTGTAGAACAAAATGTCCCCAAATGAATGCCAATATCATTTGATTTTTTTACAAACACTAGACCCAGCCATCTTTTACAGCCCACACTTGGATGTGACCGCACACTCCAACAGCCTTCCCCATGAAAGCAGTGCATAGCTTCAAATGTTAATATTATCATTGTTTAACACATCGTTTGTGCACAGTGGCGATGTCCTTTGGCATTGTTTTTTTCAGGCCCGAATGAGAGATTCCACATCCCTCCTTTCAATCGAACATTAGATGAACAGGAATGCAAAATTATTTCCCTTTATGTTGACTGCCTTCCGACATTCATTTTTGTTCAGCAAATATAATGGGTTTTGGAACAAAAATGGAAAATGTAATGGCCAATAGCAATTCTGGCCATCATGTTATGGCTTTGCTAAACAAGAATGATGACTTGAATAACTTTCATTACTATTTTTCAGTGGAACTGTGTTAGAATTGTAGTTAGAGGGATAGCATTCATTCCAAGTCTCAATTCCCATTCTCTAATTTTTGGAGGAGATCTGAATGGTACAATCAGAATCAGAATCAGAATCAGCTTTATTCGCCAGGTATGAGGACACATACGGAATTTGTCTTTGGAGCATTGCTCCACTGTGCTTACAATACATATCAACCAAAACAGAATATACACACTAATATATCACAATATATACATACTCAAACAGAAACAAATAGAGGCATGATGGCAGTGAAATACAATTTTTAAATGTGCGTAGTGCAAGGTACTGGGTTAAATAGTATTTGTTATTATATTACAATAAACAGTATGAACAGTATGAACTATGAACGTGGAAAAATGAGAATGATGAATAAATAATAATAAGTGAGATGTGAGAGTGGGAATGATACAGTTGCTGTAGAGACCGTGTTACAGTGTTATTGACCAGAACTGAGCCTGACACTGTGGGTCAGAAGTCAGCTGTTCATCAGAGAGATGGCCTGTGGGTAGAAACTGTTCCTGAATCTGTTGGTTTTGGCGAACAGTGCTCTGTAGCGCCTACCAGAGGGCAGAATCTGGAACAGGTTGTGTCCGGGGTGAGAAGGGTCTGCAGTGATGGTTCCTGCCCGCTTCCTGACTCTGGAGGTGTATAAGTCATGGACGGAGGGCAGGTTTGCACCGATGATCCTTTCTGCAGTCCTAACTGTCCGTTGTAGTCTGCTCCGGTCCTTTTTGGTGGCAGATCCAAACCAGACAGTGATGGACGTGCAGAGGAGAGACTGGATGATGGCTGTGTAGAAGTGGACAGCAGCTCCTTAGGCAGGTTGAGCTTCCTGAGCTGGCGCAGGAAGTACAGTCTCTGCTGGGCCTTTTTAATGATGGAGTCTGTGTTGGGCTCCCACTTCAGGTCCTGGGATATAGTGGATCCCAAACCTGAAGGATTCCACAGCAGACACAGGGCTGTTGAGTATGGTGATGGGGAAAAGAGTGGGGGGTCTCTTCCTGAAGTCCACTTCATCTCCACAGTTTTGAGCGTGTTGGCTCAAGGTTGTCTGACTGCACCAGAGAGCCTGATCCACCTCCCGTCTGTAGGCTGACTCATCACCGTCCCGATGAGGCCGATGACGGGGTGTCGTCAGCGAACTTCAGGAGTTTGACAGATGGGTCCCTGGGTGCAGTCATTGGTGTAGAGGGAGAAAAGCAGTGGGGAGAGCACACACCCCTGGGGGGCGCCAGTGCTAATGGCGCCCCCAATTACTCCATCTTTGGATCGTTCCAATCTAAAATTTATTCTCCCTCCAAAATGGCCAGGGATTGTCAATGTTCATGCATCAGGTAGGCTGTATTGTAAACTTATTCTTATTTTCCCATGTACACCATGCATTTGGTATGAAGGAATTGATTATTTGTTCATTGATAGTGCATAGCTGACTTTGGTTAAAAAAATTCATCTATAATGGAATCGGATCATGCCCCGTTCCCTTAGACCTAGCTTTATTACACAAAAGTGCGGAGTACACTCCATGGAGATAGGACAGTTCTTTATTGAAAGAAGCCAAATGATTTCATCAGCCATTGATGATTTTCTTGAATTTATTAGAGGCAATGGTGTATCTCCACCTCTTTTGTGGGAGACACCGAAGGTTGTTATTAGGGGGAATATTATCTCATATAAATAAAAGCAGATGTTTAGCGCAAGAAAGATTGATCAAAGCTATACAGATGATAGACATTCCCCATGCCCAGAATTTTATGAAGAAAAAGTAAAACTTCAGGCTAAGTATGAGTTGTTGGCATCAGAAAAAAACTAAAAGAATGTTATTGAAATCATGCGGCATTATGTATGAACATGGGGAAATGTTGGGTCATCTTTTAGCCCACCAGTTAAAAAGTAGAGCATCTGAGCAACATATCTTGTGTATAATGAAAAATAATGGGGAACATACAGTTAATCCTGTAAAAATTAATGATACATTTCAGGCATTTTATTCAAATTTGAATTCATCTGAAGCTCCTAAAGACAATAAAGTTATGGATATTTTTTTTAGCCATTTAAATATGCTCACAATTAGTGCAGTCAGTAAAGCAGAATTAGAGCTCCCTGTTTCGAACACCAAAATTGCGGATGCAATTAGGACCATGCAAAGTGGAAAGGCTTGGGCCCTGATGGGTACCTAGTTGAAATTTTTCAAGAGATTTGCTGGACAACTAATTCCACTTTTACTTGAAATGTTTAACGACTTGTCAGTTTATTGTTATACTTATCAGCCCCATACATTTCATTCCCCATGTTTTGAATATATTGCAAACATTTAGTATTTTCTCTCATTATAAACTGAACCTAACTAAAAGAGAGGGCTTTCCTATAAATGCCTTGGCCCGGTCACTCAGAATTACCCTTTTTTATTGTCAGATTTGGATTTGAGTATTTAGGTATTAATTTGACTCAAATTAAAATGAATTTTCTCCCTAGATTCCCAGTGCCTTACAATTTATCTGCCTAAATCATTTTTTTCAATCTATTTATAGGTATATAACATCCTTTATTTAGGCTGGTAAAGCTCCGAGACGTCAAAAGAGATTCCTTCAAAGACATCGTTCCAACGAAGGCTTGGGTTTGCCAAATTCACAATTTTACTATTAGGCAGCTGCCAGAAAATACTTTTTTGGTGTAGTCATCAGATGTGGTCTGGTGTGAATCTTAAAATAATTCTTGTCTTTCAACATCACTCTCAGCTTTATTACGTATTTGGCAGCAAGTTAGAAAACATTTGGGTCTCCCTAACGTTTCCATTCAAGCCCCATTTTGTCGTTATCATATTTCTTCCAACTAGAATAGATGCAAACAGGCAAAGCCTAGTCAGATTTAAAGATTTTTATAAGGATGGTATGGTATTTGCAAATTTCAGCAACATGTGAAAAATGTGATCTCTCCTGCTCAAATCATTTTAGATTTCTACAGATTTGCCACTTTATTTGTAGTAATACGACAAATTTTCCAAATAAACCAGCAACGACAATGTTATTAGTATTATAAGTTAGCAGTAGAATTAACCAGATCCAGGGTGATTCTGATCAAAACTGCTGTGTCTGCCTGGTTCCACGCTGAGATTTTCTTGCATTCCACAGCTAGCGCTGTGGAGAAAGCTTAGAGATTACGTTATGTTCTGGCTGTGTATAGAGGTGGTGAATGTACAGCTCACAGCAACTTAATACAATATAGTGTCTTGCTTTTGTTTGCTATTTAGTGTTTGCAAATGGCTTTTTATTGAGTTTTCTCTAAGCAAAATAATAAACACGGAAAAGCCAGCGTTACGTAGCGTGTAACAGTTGCAATGTTCCTTTCAGCTGTCCGCTGGTGCTCCAGGAGAGTAAAGAAAAGTTAGTTTGGTATATCAAGCCATCATATAATGTTAAAAGCAGGAAAAAGTTTACTGGAGTCAAAGCCAGTAACCCCCCCCCATCTCCCAGCTGCTGTTAAGCGTACCGTTCTGCATGTGGGGACTGCTTTTGACGTGCAGGTTACCTTCCCCCAAAGACAGACACATATACACACACACATACCGAGACGTCTCGCTTTATTAAATAGATTTGTGGGTCTGAGGTGTATTTCACATTGTAGCTGCCAAAGCTCCGCTGCTTTTTTTGACCCTCTCTGTCTCTGGTCCCGAGCTGTGCTCCCTCAGGGGGAGTGGCCAGCGGCTAGAGCGGAAATCTTGCACCCAGCGCAAATAAAAGACTTTGGAAACAGACACATGTATCATCCCAATTCGGCACCTGCCGCACAGCGGACTTTTCCCTCCACAGATTCACGTTGGTAAATTAGGGAATGATCTTGCACTCCTAGGGGTGGTTCAGCAAAAAGAGGAGGCGTGTTCCGGT
>NC_045748.1:11987271-11998365 GCF_008692095.1 Etheostoma spectabile | reverse complement strand
TCCCTAGTGCTATTTTGCAGTTTCAGAAAGCAATTCCGGCATTGACCAGGAAAAACCTAGTCTAAAGTCAGTGGCGTGTTATTCAGATGCTATTTTAAGAGCGCATGCTGGGCCATAATGTGGAGTTTGCACACCGCACATACACTTTGCTTCTCTCATCTCATAGACCCAGCAGTTCCCATTTTTGCAAACCATACATAAATACAAGGAAAAATAGGACCTTGTTTTACACAATATTTCCAAGAATTGTGTATGTGTTTATGGCATAAATGAGGTTATTAGAGGACATGAGGCGATGTTGAACTGCATGTGCCGATGCCACTTAACCCAAATGCCCCAGCAGCAGCAGCACGGGAGAGGAGAGACAGAAGAACTGCATCGCCTATAGTGAGGTAATCTCGGTCTAATACATTGCAAAATTATCACCATGCATTCATAACCTCGTGATTCAGTGAGAGTGAGCCCAAAACATCGGAGAGTATGTTAATGTGACATTTATTTATATTTTGTTAAAAAGAAAAATCAATAGCAAACGTTGGTCTCCTCGGCTCTGAACCGCTCCTGGTGTGCACCCATGGATTCATTAAGAGTGTGCGCCTTGCAATCCACCATTATAATAGCAATCTGCCACGGAACAAGCTTGCCTGCTTTTAAAGGCAATATGAAATAACACTGTGATTGGTTTATTGCACGTTACGCCCAAACCCCACCTCTGAGTAATGTAGCTACTTCAGACCAACCCATTGTAGATTTGCGTTGGCCGCAAGAGTCATTTATCCCGCCGGTATAATAGCAACAACGCCTGAGATCCGCCCACAAAGCTACTTGCGTTTGGCGTTTGATACTTTGATACTACCTTAAAATAGGGCCCAATGTGTGCTTCTTTTACCAATATATATTTAACGATATCCTTTGCATTTCTAATCCAAACGATGTCAAACTTTGCTCTGCACTTTCTCATGTCCGTAGCAAGACACTTGGCAAGTTTGAAATCCATCGGACAAAAGGTTCAAGAGATAAATAACAGACACACAGACAGACAGACTTTCCTGCAATTTATACATATGTGTAAAAAAGAATAACCTGATACTTCTTTTCTAATTGCATTATTTGATCAAAAATGTTTGGCAACCGAATACTGAAATCCCATTCATTATTCCTACAGGTTGGAAAAAGCGAATAGGCAGCACCTATTTTTTTTATCACTTTAACACTTTGATCCAGACTAAAATATCTCAATAATTATTGAGTTTTTTTAACAAACATTCATAGTTTCATTCATTTCCCAGAAGATAAATCCTAAAGACTTGGTGATCCCCTGACTTCACCTTGTTTAAAATAATTTTGGGGGGTATTTTTATGCTTTTATTAGACCTTCACATATGTAGTTTTGAGTCAAATGTCTCAACAACTATCGGATGGATAGCCCTGACATTAGGAACAGACATTAATATTCTTCAGATAAAATGAATGTTTCTGATGCTTTAGACAAAACAAATGATATTCCCATTAATATCAACTCACCTCTGGCTTTTTTTTAATCAAATTGTAGCAAGATAACATACTAAACTAAGATGGGGAACATGGTAAACATGACCTGCTTTCTTCAGCATGTCAACATTGCCATTGTGCTTATATGTTAGCTGATGTTACCATTCAGTTCAAAGCACTGCTATGCCTAAGTACAGCCTCACAGAGCCACTTACACTGTAGACTCTTGTTCTTGTTTGGGCATTGATTGTACATGACAGTCCTTTTTATGCAGAGAAATGACAACTTGTCTTTTGTTTTCTGTTATTTATGTTCACTTATTCATTCACTCCCTCTCCATTGCCTCAGCCTTTTTTCTAAGTTTCTTTCTTCTTTTACCCTTAGCACTTGCACACAAACATACATATTAAAGCTTAAATGCATATACTTGTATTATAATAAAGTGTGCTCTGGTTGAAACCCCTAGAAGGCTGCCCTGCATGATAATGTGTGGCTTTGCTGCTAGGGCATGCTTTAGTATTCACAGGTGTGGAATACAAAGGACTTAGTGAGTGTTTCGAAACAGTATCTGCCACTAACAGTGCTGTATACACAGGTGGAGGTGGGCCATGCTACATGTTGAGAAAATGGACATCTCGCCTCAGCTGAGACACTTCTGGCTGTCAGTCCAGCTTCATCTGTGGGAGGCATTTGAACAGCTGTATCTCAGTACAAGCTATTATAGTCTGACTCAGGTGGTAGAATGGCCCCTTGGTTCAGCAGTGAGCAGGGGGCTGTAGCTATTAAAGCAGTAAGCTGTGAATTAAATGCAGACAGACTCAACCACACATGCCCTAACATTGTTTGACCAGGGTTTAAGGCAGAGGACTGAGACTGTGTCTGTCCAGAGGCAGTTAGGGAGATATATTCTAGCTTTGTGTTGTTTTTCTCAGATTTAGTCTAAGCTCAAATGTGCCTTGTAGAAGACAGAATAGCAGACAAGGGAATGAAATGTAGGAGGAAAATATCTATTTCAGCTCCTGTTGATAGCTGTTACTTTTGCCCTAAGCATGAGGAAAAACACAATATATAGTCTGTTCCAACTGGATCAATCTCGTTATGTTTCTCTGTTTTCAACACAATAGGATGGCTAAATATTTCATACCTGCAACTCATCTTCTCGGCAAGATAATTCTGACTTGTTAACTTTCTATGACAACGTGTGAGCTGTATTTGTCCTGTGAAAATGTAAGTTCTTTAAAAAAAAAAGTCAAATATACTTGGTTTAATGTAAGTTCTTGAAAAGTTATCTAACGCAAGAAATATGCAGTATTAAAGACCTTAAATAAGAACTAAATGTAAAATACACAGTCAGTAAGGGCAAGGCAATTTATTTATAAAGCACAGTTCATACACATATTCAATTCAAAGTGCTTTCCATAAGCATACACATTCAAAGCAAATACAACATAAACTTGCTTTTAAAGAACACAGGGTTGGGGCAGATTCTAAGTGTTCTTGAAATTTAGTACAAAACTGCAGTGCGTAAAAACTAAAAGCGGCTTCTGTGTGTTTCGTACTGACCCTCGGGACGGTAAGTAGGCCTTTCCCAGATGACCTTAGAGCTTTGGATGGCTCGTAACATATCAGCATGCCATACATATATTTTGGTCCCAAACCATTCAGTGCTTTGTAAGTTAATCACAATATTTTGAAATCAATTCTCTGACTTGATAGTTAGATAATATATAGACTGTCTTCCTGAAAAAGACAGTGCAAGACTCTAAGAATAGGGGTGATGTGTCCAAATTTCCCGATTGTTTTTTTTTGTTTTTGTTTTTTTACAGAGACCTGTAAAGACACTGTTACAGTAATCAGGACTGCTAAAAACAAAGGAATTAATGAGATTTTCTAAACTATTGAGACATGAGTCCTTTAAGTCTTGCTGTCTTTTTGAGATGGTAGTAGGCTGATTTTGTAATTCTGTTGATGTGGGTTTTAGTCCAGAACTACATCTAGATTCCTGACATGGTTTGAGCTTCTAAACCTTAAGGCTTCAAGATGAGCACTAACATTTGATTGTTAATTTTTTGTACCAAAGATAATAAGTCTAATATGTCTAATAAGTCTCAGTTTGGCCCTTATTTAACTCGAGAAAATTGCGCACATCTGACACTTATTAAGTTTAAGCCTTATTATGTGTAAGACGGATACTTAAAGCTGTTCATGCACCACAAATAAAACAGTGTTCCCTTGACAGTCGGCTGTTCTGGACAGAACACATTTATGTAGAGCTTGATGCCTGTGCATGTAACTTAACTCTCACCACTTCTCTGAGAAGGCAACAAATACACCAGTGTCAAGTGTTGAAAGAATTGTTTTCTTGACTTGTGGTTTATGTATTTTCTACTCCACCATGAAGGTCATTAGTTTAAAAAATAGCTTTTTGCCCATTGACCCCATCTGTATATGATTATTTCACTGTCATCTATATGCAATTTACACACATTCTAGAAAGAAGAGCTCAAAGAATATACACATAATTTCCTGTCATCGGAAGATTTAAACCAGACACTCATGTCATGTATCACTGCAGGATATTGTGTAGGCTGTAATGAATGCCTATTTATTATCATTATGCAGTTGTTGTGAATAATAACATTGTGATGCTATTCAAACCATTAACTGGGCTTGCTGTCAACCTGAAACATATTGCATCTATCAATACAGAAGTGTTTTATGAGATAAAAGAAGACACTTAGTTGTTGGACATCAAAACCATTTCTCTCACTGTTGCTACTATCAGTTTAAGTTCATTCAATGTGTTGTCTCATGTTGTTTTTTCTAGATTTGTTTAATATGGTTTGAACGATTCTTTCTTTATTGTTCAGATTGTATTGTGAGGACTAACTCCATTACTGTTGTTTTACAGAATTTCACAGTCTACAACAGGAATGTGGGGCAATGTGTTGTGAGTTACATGTCCACTGAAGTTATAATAACTGAATTTTGTGAGATGCATAAATTGATTATGAGCATTTGGCAACCAGAATGTTTTGGCCAGGTGTTAGGAAGGAAAAGTTTTGAAAATACGCTTATTCACTTTCTGGCCAGGAGTTGAGAAGATCAATACCACTCTCATCTCTGCACAAAATGTGAAGCTGCAGCCAGCTCACTTAGCTTAGCACAAGGACCATGGGAAGACACTGGTCCCAACGAAGAAATAGTTTGGCGCATAACCCTGTAAAACAGTGTTAATGAGCGAGGTTATGAGATGGTTGTAGGTGAATGGAAGTCAAGCTGTTTCCCAGTCTTTGTGCTAAGCTAAGCTTGCAGTCAGTTTCTTAAGAGCCATAATGATGCTTAATGTGGACGGCTACCAGTGGCTCTGGCTGCCGCTATCTTGGCTGAGGCTCCCCCACAGATGTCATAAAGGGGGAACTTAGCTAAAGAGATCAAAACCATTTTTTTTATACCAGGCTGTACACGTGTTTAATTATGCTGTAAAGTTGGGCATTTTAACATAGGGGTCTTTGGGGGTTGACTTTTGGAGCCAGCCCCAAGTGGCCACTCGATGAACTATAGTTTTTGGCACTTCCGCTTTGGCTTCATTTTTCAGCGCCGGAGGTTGCCACTTGGTAAAGACATGAGAGTGTTATTGATCTTATCATCAAGCATATTTCCCAAATGTCAAACTTTCCCTTTAAACACAGATTTTGTGGCCATTATTTAAAAAAAAAAGAACAAAAAATACTCTTGAGTGGCCCAGATATTGTGCAGTTACATGAAGAATCTTTTGATGGGTAAATGAAAGCTATGAAACAGTGAGGTTAGAGTTAAAGCAAACTATGAACGTAGGGCTTTAAACATTAAACTTCTCGGCCAGTCTCATTTATGATCTAATACCTTTTTAAACATCTGTGGCCTTTTGAAAATAACAGGAGAGGAGAGATGTTTTCCATGCAGGAAAATAATGTTTGAATGATGCTGAGTTTGTGGACGTGAATATAATAAGCCACAATCTACACACAGATAGTGCAGCATTTAAGGACATATAGTGGGGACATTGAAAGTGCAGAGTTAAAGATATGTCATGTTTCCTGAAATATTACCCAGAAACATTTTCCAGTGATCTACTGCACTTAACTGGCACAATCTGGTGTAGACTTCATCAACATTTGTGCAGTAACTATACAGATGAATAATAGAAACAGGTAATAGTTATTTTAGGCTTTTTATATGATTGTCTTTCTGCTGTATCACATCATATCACAGCTAAAATGCATTTGGAGAATTCAAATGAGATGCCACTTTTGCTTGACAAAAAAGGAGGCCATGACGCACGGGAATATTGCCTGCTGGTAATCCTGTGTTTTTCAGAGAGAGAGAGACTGGGGGGGAGAGAGAATGTCACATAAGCTATCACAATACCAACCTAAAATTTTTATATGTGCAGAAGTCTGTGTAGTCTGCAGAGCCTGGTGGTGTTTGCATGTGATTTTATCAATGTAAACACATTGGATCAATGTGCGCAGTTGCTCGGCCCAGTGCACTGCCTTTCGAATTAAGGGGATGCAGGTTTATCACATACTATATCTGTCGTTCTGCCGTTAGATGGTTGTAGCAATTTAAGTTACAGTAACTGAAGGAGAAGGCTTTTGTATAATTTCAGTTGAATGCATCAGTAGATGACAGATACTGGTGCGAAGAACCAATTATTTTTTAACTTCCTGCAAAGTTTTTTTTGCTTGTGAGTGTTTAATTACATTATTAGCATTATTGCTAGACTTGTTTCACATTTCCTCCAAAGTGTTTATGTGCTCATTATCACCAAAGAAACATCAGCTGAGTGTGGGTGCACCACCAAACAATAATTAAACCCAGTTTTTGGTTGTCTACTCTTCCCAAAGTATGAACCAGCATGCACAAAAATACTAACATTTGCTTATTTGTGTTAAACTACTGTCTGTTTGTGCCAATCCTCACAACTTTATGCCAAACACTTTCGGTATGAAAATACCAAAAAAACAACGACATGTCAAAGAGCTCTTTGTGGTAGTCTTTGCACTGCTATGGAAATTAGGCGATTGGTAGGATTGCAAAGGAAGGATGCTTCCCTGAAAATCATTCCCTGATATAGACCCAGCGGTAACACTTTACAATAAGGGTATATCAATTAGCGTTAATGCATTAACAAGCATTAATTAAACGTTAAGTAAGGTGTCTAATAAACATTCATTAATAATGCTCATGTTAACTAAGGTATTAATTGATGCATTATTTACCATCAGTTAATGCCTTAACTAACTGTTTATAACAGTTAATTAAGGTGTCTATTTTACCATTAGTTAATGCAGTAAGAAGCCTTGACTAACTGTTAGTAACATTTAACTAAGGCATCTATTTACCATTTAATGTCTTGACTAACTGGTAATAACAAGAAACTAAGGTGTCTATTTTACCATTATTTAATGCAGTAACAAGCCTAAACTAACTATTAATAACAGTTAACTAATGTGTCTATTTTATCTATTATTTTATTAGAATAACCCCTTGAGATGTACCATCTCGTTTTCGAGGGGGTCCTGAACAAGATACCATCAAAAAAACATTGCACATACAGTATACAAACAAGATAAGCAAAACAAAACGGACACAAATAACCTAACAACCAAAAATGTAAAGCAGACACCAGCACATTAACAGAATAAGTAATAGGAAATAATGATCATTCAGAATATAGCCGAGCTTTACTGTAAAATGTCAGTGAGATTAAGTGGTTCAGTAAAGAGAAAAGAGTGAGGAATTAGATAAAATTCGAAGGGTGTTAAGGTCTGCATGTACAGTTAGTATGAAAGTGAGTTGCCAAGGCATGTTTAAACGGTCCAAAAGATTAGATGGAGCGAATATTTACTGGTAAATTATTCCAGTCAGAAGGTACTTTAAACATAAAAGCTTTCTTTGATATGGACTTAGAAACAGTAGGTACTGAAAAAAGCTGTACAATATGTCTTCAATGATAAGTGGAGGAAAAAGGAACCAAAAACCATTTTAAATAAAAAAGGATAGTTGAAGCGAAGACACTTAAAGACAAATTGCAACCAATGAATCTTTCTATTTATATATGGCGTAGGCAAGTGAAGATGTTCATACATTGTGCAATGATGAGTTATAAATGAGCAGTTAAGAATAAATCTACACACTCTTTTACACACTCTGGTAAGAGGAGCAAGAGAGGTATTGGAAGCAATGCAGTACACAGAATCAGCATAATCCATTATTGGCCTTCTGCAATGTAGTGCTATCCAGACAGAATATACAACATTAATGTGTTTTACATTTGAGTTTGTTAATCTGGCGAGTGCCAAAAATCATAGTATGTGTTTTTGTTTTATTAAAAAGTAAATGATTAACTGTTAGCCAGCGTTGTAAGATATTAAAATCTGACTGCATATCTACTTCAATCTGTACTAAATTTGTATGAGAAGTATGTATAACAGTATCATCAACATAAAGCTGAACAGAACACATAAAAATAGGGGGAAGATCATTAATAATCACAGAGAAAAGAAGTGGACCAAGCGTCAATCCTTGAGGTACACCATAGTGTTGAGTTAGTGTCAGATTTATTTCCATTAATAACAACACATTGTTTTCTATTGTGAAGATATGAGTTAAACCAGAGTAATGTGGTGCATGAAATGCCAATAGCATGAAGTTTATCCAGAAGAATGTAATGATTGACCAAGTCAAAAGCTTTTGTCAAATCAATGAAAACAGTACCGGTTATTTCAGAAGTGTTCGAAGCAGTGAGAATGTAATTGGTTAGTTTTAGCAATGCAGTAATTGTTGAGTGATTTAAACGAAAGCCAGACTGATGATACTGTTTTCATTAGGACAGTTGATTATAAATTAATTTTCCAAACACTTGAACAACAGAGCAAATGATAGAAATTGGTCTACAGTTGTTTGGATCTAGTGCATCGCCTCCTTTATGTAAGGGAGTAATGCATGAACATTTCCAGATGCTGGGTAATTCATAGGTGGACAAAGACATATTAAAGAGATCCCATAGAGGATACATAAGTGCATAAGCTGATCATTTTAAAAAATCAGAAAATTACTAATCTAAAATAAATCATTTTGAAATCATTCTGTACCTCAACAGGTGTAACAGTCCTAAAAGAAAATATGCTGTTAATAGACAATGGATTATTAGCTTGTAAATTACCACAAATAGATGATTCAGGCACCATAGAAGAGACTGATGAGAAGTGCTTAATAAAGGCTTGGGCCATTAAAAGTGGTTCTTGTAAGATTTAATTATTAACTTTGATCTGCTTAGGTACAGATTTGTCAGATGCATTAGTTCTTATTTTAATCTTAGACCAGAATTATTTAGGATTTTCAATAAGAGCTTCTTTGTAATAGTTAGATTTGGGATTTCTTGTCATAGTTTTGCTTAGATTTTGTAGCTACCTGTATTCATCCCAATCAGCAGGGTTCTTAAAACTTACAAAATGTGTCCCAAGCAGCATCTCTCTGCCTGAAAAGTCTAATTAAGTCAGTGCTTGTCAAGGGAAGGTGCCTGCCTTTTACTTTAAGAGTTTTCATAGCAGCATGTTTGTCAATAACTGTATTCAGTCAAAATCCCATGAATCTTGGACATTTGAAATTGTATTGTCCAATAGTAATGAGTTTGGGAAATAATTTAGGCAGTATAATTTTCTATATGCAGTACACAATTGCATGGTTGCTAAAACAGTCAGACATAATTCCTGATTTTAGGAATCTGTTTAGATGATAGAGTTAGTTAATGTACTTAAAAGCCTAAACTAAACAGTTAACTAAAATGTTTAACTATCATTTACAAATGTTATTAATGTTAACTAAGGGATTGATTGAATCATTGTGTAATGGTTGTTAAGATGCTATTCACATTAGTTATTACAGTAATAAGCATCACTTAACAGTTAATCATACAATATTAAATATTTGGTAAATGTTAAACAATTCTTGATAACAAGTAAACCCTTAGTTGATGTTAATTAAAGGTAGTTCCTAATATTACTAGGTGGTTGATAAAGATGTGAGACATGTATTTCTTGAGGGTCACAGGCAAGCCATCTCAGTATGAGATGTTTTTATGTATTTTTTATTTACAGGTTATGGTTGTCCCACTTTTGTCTACTATATTTGTCCAGGGCAGCGGGTGAGATCAGTGAAAAGACTTCATAGTCTCCATGCAGAGGTTGCTTGTTCATTTGTTTTTCATGTAGACATTAACTTAAAGCCCAACCTATACGAATTATTGTGCATGATATATCATAATAATTACTTAACCATAACTGGTTACTTGATTAATGTATCACAATACTGGATAAGCATTACTAAACCATAACTAAACAGTTATTAATACTCTTTAGTATCCTTATTGTAAAGTTGAGAACAAATGCACCTTGACTTACACTTAGTTAATGTATAACAATACTGAATAAGCATCACTAAATCATAACTAAACAGTTATTAATTTACCTTATTGTAAAGTTGAAAACATGTACGCCTTAACTAACACTTGATAAATGCATAATAGTGCTGAATAAGCACTACTAAACAGTTTATTAATACTCTTTGACTTAAACATTCACACAGCTTTTAAACATTAGTGAAACCTTCTCAACGTGAAATCAAATCTTCATGACACCCTTCTGTTATGTACACATTCAAATTTAAAAAAAGGTTTTTATTTGATTCTGAGTTTGACTCAGTCAGTTTTCTTCTTTCTCTCCCACAAAGACTCTGAGCTATAACAGTGTGAGTCCTGTATGGAGAATACACTGGACATTTTTTTCCTCTGGGCATCTTCACTGGCATATCTTCTGGATAGTTTTCCGCTTTTGAAACCTAACAAACTAAGTGAAATATATTCATGTATTTTAAATTGATGCAAAAGCTACAGATGCAAGGATTGATCTTTCACTAGATCAGCATCATATATTTACACGTTGTACACTCAAATAATAACAAAACATGATAGGGCAGCCTTAATGATACACACTCTACCAAGTGACGATCATAATTATCCATTATCTAGATTGGGTCTAGAATATTAATGCAGTGATGCATCTAACATCCAGCAATCACAGCATTCAAATGCTGTAGCTAAACAGGCTCATTAGCCTGGTAATATTAACGGCAAGCTAATATGTTGACATGCTAGCTTTGCTTGCACAGCACTCATATCCAAGTCCGTAAAACTCTTAAACAGCACATCATAAAGTGACTTAAAATACAAACAATATTAGAGGAAACAATGACCAACCCTGTGCCCTTATCAGCAGGTGCTAAACAAGATAAATTTAAAACGTTTTGCTTGTCTGGCAGATTATGAAATACACACGTCGCCCACTTGTGGGATCTAACTTTACTTCCATTTTGGATTTCTTTTCAAAATAAAAGCGCTAAAGCTGGAAAACTGCTATGGATTATTAAATGAGTGATACAAAATAATATTTGGGTCACTTAGAGCTAGCTTGACTGTTAGGTTAGCTCTAGCATAGGCTCACATTAGCAGACATGGCTAAATCTAAATTAATTAACATATAGATAGATAGATAGATAGAT
>NC_045748.1:11979361-11987261 GCF_008692095.1 Etheostoma spectabile | reverse complement strand
ATAGATAGATAGATAGATAGATAGCTTTAGGTAACCAAAATGACCCTGTTCTCTAGTAGATTTTTCTGCCGTTAGCTTATGTTAATCTGTATATCCAAAGAGTTGTTTCTTTTTCTGTTGGAGAAAAAAACCTCTTCTGAGTCCTTCTGGAGTGTCTTCTTGATGAAAGTGCATCTCTAACTCCTAATTTCCACCGGTTGCGGAACGGGTGCGGATCTGCTCCGGAACGCTGGCGGAGTCATTTGTTTTCCATTAAAGTTAATGTGTGTATTTTCACTGAATGCGAAACGGCTGTGTTCCAACTCCGGCACAGCTCCGGGTTGGAAACCGGAGGGTTGCAGGTTCAAATCCCTGTACGGACCAAAGTACGGAGTGTGGACTGGTAGCTGGAGAGATGCAAGTTCCTGAGCAAGGCACCAAACCCCCCTCAATCGCTCAGGGCGCCTGTTCAGCAGTCGCAGCCCAGTCACTCTGACATCTCTCAATTAGTGCATGTATAGGACCTGAGCATGTGTGTATTTCAGGCCTGTGTGTTGTGTGTAATAACAACAGTGTAAATTGTAATTTCCCCATAGGGGATCAGTAAAGAGTTATAAATAAATTAAATATTATCCGGTTAATTTTAAAATTAAAATAGACCGTGCTCGCGGCAAATCATCTTTCACTGTACTACACCTTGAAAACACAACCCAGAGTTGTTTCCTCTCTCGTCCTCTGGATGGAAACAAACTGTTGTTTGTGGTTCTATTCTACATGAATTTGCGAGATCTGGTCCTCTTGACTTTAGCGTTCAGTCATGGCCACAGCCGTTCAGCAGCAATCCCGGACTTGGTGTGTATTGATGGACGGCGGAGGACGGAGCCGACACGCAGCGGAGGCTATGTGCAGCCGTTCTGCAACCGGTGGAAATTATGGATAAGTGTGAAGGGGTAGGCATGCTCTAGCGTAATCTGAAAATCTCAACAAATCTGAAATTGTGAAGTGTTACATTAATGATGCACCATGAAATGAAAAGTATCTTAAGTATCAATACCACCACTATAAATCTTGTTTTGAGTATTGATACTATTGATATAATCATTACTAAAAACAAATTTGTCTTACATTAAAGTATATTCTAGACACAAACACTGTTCTTGGTGCATGCACTCTTTGCCTCTCTGCTGCTGTTGTGCGCATGCGTGCAGCAATAACATTTGGTCAGTGTCTTGTAAAAACCATGGATCTCTAAAAAATTAATTAGCTAAAAAGAACACTTGATTTTTTCAGATAATCCAATTGGTTTTTAAAAACTTTGTGTAGCGTAGGAAATACAAGAATTTTCTCAATTTATAAAGTAACACCTAATCCTTCAGTTCATTTTAAACAAAAAATCACTTAATTTGAAAATTATAATTAAAATGAATTCCCAAGTGGCCTATAAATAATCTATCATGACACTTGGCTCTTCACTGCACCATAGGGCCTTAGCAGCTTTTAAAAATAAAACCTTATTAATTGATATTGGTGATTTTGGCCCGTTTACTACTTTGGATTGTATCCAACAAAAACTTTGGGTTGTTGTTGTTTTTTATCACCAGCCATACTTTTAGTAGGTAATTGAGGCATTGAGGACTCAATGCTTGAGCAGTTTTGATGGACAAAACGGAGAAAAAGAAGATATGTCATGTGTGTTTTTTACTGCAAAGCACAAAGGTTTTTTTGAAGGTTTTCAATCTTCAGAGTGTAGGTTGTTGTTAGCTAGATCATTTCCCAATCATATGTTGCATTTTACTGAAGACAATAGCAGAGACTAAAAGGGAAGGCAGAGTGAAGCAGAATGTAATGGTTGGCCAGCGGGAGGCTTATTTCTGCAGTCCAAATGGGAATTTAAGTGAGTAATTGGAATTGTATTTACAATATTTTGTCAGTTTGAATATATAAAGATATTTTCCCACTGATTTTAGAAGAAATACAGAGTTATTGTTGTGGTGGTGGAAAGTTTCCCTGTGGGTAAACAACTTTCTGAGAAAAATGTAAATCTGTATGGTGTGCACATAAGGGAGTGTTTTACCCACTCAGAGGTGATGTTATTGTGTTAAGCAAACATAGTTCCTGACTTTATGAGTATCAAAGTCTGTCATTAATGTTTATGTGCCCTCGCTGTTGCACTAAAGGTAACCGGCCTAACATGAACCATGAAACAGAAGACTCATCAGGGCTGACAGTAATGGGCGCCCCACAAAAACACAAATGGAGAGAGCTGTCTGTAGAGAACATATTCAAGTACACATTCAACTATTGTTATGCAATTCCTGTGGCACTTAAGGGTTGTTCAGGTTAATGCTAGACAATGCCTGAAACTGTATCCTGAGACTGAAAGTGAAAGGCAACATGGAAGAGAACGAAAGAATGAAGGGTGCTAAATCATAACACAGACAGTTAAAAATCCCTTAAATATAGTGAACTATATTGTTATGTCGCTAAACTAAAATCATCCATTACCATTCATGCTGTCTTTCTTCTAATCAGCACAAAGATCATTTTTAAATCAGTTTGGATTTTGTTAAGAAAAAAGTGCACTGATCAGCACGAATATGCAGTTTATCGTCACATTCAGTGCACCAGTGTTTATGTCCTTATCTTTGATAAACCACAGGCAGACAAGGTTCAGCCTGATATTCCATGTAGTCATCACTACCTAGATTTTAACCTCCCTTCAGGAAAAAAAGATCTTCATAGACAGTAAATCAGATGAATAGACCCTAAAATATCCACAGACAAAGTAAAATAGGCGTAGTTTCTTTAAAGAAAACACAGATTACTGTGCAGCACACTGCATACTCTGACTTATCAAAGTATAGAATACAAAATACTTTTTTATTTTTGTCTCTGTTGAAGTGCTGTAAGAGGGGCATGAGATGGAAATGAGTGATAGAACTCAGGAGATTATTGAAGGACGGAGTGAAAGAAGAGCAGAGAGGAAGGTGGAACGTAGGGGATATCTGTGCCTATAGACTTGAGCTGAAAGGATGATACCCTGATGGAGAGATAAGAGAGAGAGTGAATAAGGCAGAATGAGGACATTGGAAAATGGAGAGGGCAATGGGAGAGTGAAAGAGAGGCTGAAATGGATACCACGTTGGTTATCCCAAGAAATAGGGGATAGTAGCTTCTGCAGATTCAGTGATTAAGAGATAGTGATTGAGGGAAAGCGTTTGAATGCAGGGAGGATAGAGGAAGTATGGATATCTATTCCTGCTGATGCTCTGTCAAAGACTGTCTCCACTGTTGTGTATTATGATCCCATCCAGCTGAGAGATACCATCAGCCGGGCATGAACTCAGGACAAAGACAGAAAGGTGGGGACTGGTGAGGGAAAGTGAGATGCCTCGGAGGCTCTAAGTGTCACCAAGTATTAGTTAAAGAAATTGGAGTGAAACAAATGGAAGTGGCCCACAGAGTAAAAACTACTTGTCTATGCAAAACTGGCTCCTAATAAGCAGACACACGGTTTTTGGATAAACATAAATAAGGCAACTGGGGAAATGACACAAATAAGGACTCATAACATTTTAATGGCTGAATTATCATGATTTTTTATGCATGGAGTAATGCGTCCCTTTGCTTCCAGGATTAAGTATGACACACACACAGCTGGGACCAGACTGAAGATGTTGCTGGGAGCATGTTCCGCTTGTCTAGCAGGGTTCGTCTGTGTCTGGCCCTCAGCCAACCCTTACAGCCCCCACATGCTGAGCTGCATGCCGCAATGTCACATCACACAAACAGTTCCCCAAATCTGACAGACGTGCTCCTAAAGCTATACCCATCCACCTCAGCCCACAGCCCACGTCGTGTCACCCACAATGTACAGTACACAGCTGCTTTATGAGGATCCCTAAGACAAACGGAACTCTAAAAATCCCTATCCGATGTGGCGTTAAGTACAACGGCGACATCCTAGACCTGGTTAAACTAAGCCGGACCAGATGATTTCTGCCGAGCTGCTTGAATAAGAAGCCACTTGTAGCTGGCACCGCCTGGCTCCCTCGGGCCTTTTCATAGACTCAGCCAAGGCGAAACAATGGGCCAAAGCCAGGAGAAATCATACCACAAGCCCCGTGCCAGACAGACCAAAAGACAGACAGAGAAAGAACAGGAGCCACGTGGGAGGATAAGAGAACATCAGCATTGGTATATCTCTTCCTGACTTCTTTATAGAGGCTACATTAGAGACATATTTAAGGACATGATTAAAGGGGCATGTGAAAGCTGCTCCACCTTGAGGGCTGTTGTCAAGGCTTTGTGGTGCTTTGTCAAGAGCCACTGGCATGAGCCTGAAGGAAAGAGAGGCAAACAAGAAAACAGTTGGCATGGGACCGGCTCATGGAAGGAGCTGAATGGATGTTTTATATTCCTGAACACTGAGAAATGACCGCATGTCATCGACATGACCGAGCAGTTATTGGATAATATCTCAAGCCCTGTGTCATTCCAGGCTACTTGGAAAAGGGACTAAGCTTTTTGATCCCTGCCTAATGTGTCTTTCTGATTTCTCTATACGTTTATCTCGCCTTCAGCAGAAACACCATGGCCATAACTCAAGCAAACAATAACTTCCATTCAATGTGTGTATGTTTATTGTCAGTATTTAATTAAATCTGATAAATATGTGTGTTTACATTTAAGCAAACCTTTTTTTATTTCATTGTAAAATCGGTGGATATTGAAACATCACTTTTCACATCACATTTTATTTTATTGCTTCTTTAGTGGTCAGAAATGTTCTCAGTGTGTGCCAGACAAAAGAAGCTTTTGTAGTGAATCTACAGCACTGTAGCTCACTCCAGCTTTTATGAGTCAGTTTCTTCTGTTTTCAGCATGAACCATTGCATCAGGAGCAGCAAACTGTTGTTTATGCAATAGTTTCTTCTGTTTTCTTCATCATTAATAAAGATAAGGGGGTCTGATTGTGAAAAAAATACATCGTGCATATAAGGAGACAACATGCCTGAACCCAATCCCTTGTCTCCTTAATGCTTAAAGGTCCCATGGCATGAAAATTTTACTTTATGAGGTTTTTTAACATTAATATGGGTTTCCCTAGCCTGCCTATGGTCCCCCAGTGGCAATACGTGTAAACCAATCCCTGGGTATCCTGCTCTGTCTTTGAGAAAATGAAAGCTCAGAGGGACCAATCTGGTGTCTTCTGTATAAGTTGTCATAAAGGGAAAGGTTACCTCACCTTTCTCTGCTTTGCCCACCCATGAGAAAGAGAAGAAGAAGAATGAGAAGTGACATTATGGCTTGCACATAGACATAATAAAGAGTAGACGTCTCATTGGCTGCGGGGCACAAGAAATGCGGATGCCATTTTGGATGGTTCACACCCCTAGTTGCGTAGCAGCAGAGAAACAAGATGCCAGAGCATGGTGTAGCATATTCCTGCACAAATCGGCAGACCATCGCAAACAGGGCTTGGGGGACTACTTTAAGTAAGATTTAACGTCACTGTACTAGTGGTTGTATTTTGGGAATAGAATATTACCAGAGAGTTGAGAAGGAGCAAGGATCTTTGGATATTAGGCTTGCTGTACTGAAATTGTAGCCAGCTAGTTAGGTTATGTTTACTGCCCTGGCCAGTGTTCAACCAGCTATGAAATGAGACTTGATGAGTCATATTCCATAACACTGACTTGCTATTGTAGAAATAAAACAAATATTACTGGTAAAACATTGGCCAGCAAATTTTACACAAGTGGCACAGCCTGTATTATCAGTGTTGGGCAGTCGCTACTTGAAGCTTAGCTAGTAATTTAGTATTTTGGTGGTAGCTTCATTATTCTTGTCCACACTTTTCTTGTCATGTGAAATTAGCGCTACTTAGAGTAGCTTCCTATGTAGTGAACTAGCCTACTGCTGTGTTTGTGTTACTTAGCTTGCTACGTTTGACTGGGTGGTTGCTTTTGTGTAGTGAAGCTTTATTCATGGCAGGGTAACTGATAGCTTAGCTCACTACAAATAGCTTGCCCAACACTGTGTATTATTCACATGTAATTCACTCTAACAAAAGTAAGATACCTCTCATGTCTCATACCCACTCCACTTACTTAAAACAGAGCATCTGACTGTAGAATGGTTTGCAAATAAGCTTATTCAATTTGAGCAACTTTGGTTCGTTATCAACAGATGTGCATCAAAATAGCAGTTTTGTTGAAGAAAGGTTCTAAGAAGGAAAGAAATAAGTTTGGCCTTCTTTGTGAAATGTTTTTTGTGTAGACTCTCTCAAACCTTCCGTTTTCATTTTGAAGGTTTCCTAAGGACAAAGCTGTGAGGAAGAAGTGGGAAGTGGCTTTGAGGAGAGAAGGATTCAAGTGTTTCATCAGTGCTTTGCTGTCAACCTTTTAAGCAGGGCGATGTTGATAGGACGGGTCAGATTGTCCGACTCGAGATGGAGTTATTCCATCCATCTTCAGCTTCCCGGTTCACCGCTAATGAGTAGTTGTATCATCATCAGGCTATTAGCAGTCATACATGTAAATATTCTATAATCAATCACAGGGCAGGGTGAGATACTTATTCCTTTTTATATATATTATGTATTATACTTCTTCATTTTAGTTGGAAAAGGGCAGGGCTACATCTATCTCCAGAAAAGCTGAGGAAAGCCTGTCCGTGGCCTCTCAGGATTCCCAAGAAACGGCAACTTCACACCCACAACCTCACCTTGGGGAACACATTGAGGAGACACAGTTTGGCATCGACAACCATCATTCTGACTTGTTGTCATTGGTTGTGTCTGTGTTTCTAAAGATAAGGCTGCACCACATTGCCAAACTCACCTCTATTGAACTGCAGAAAGGGAGCAAGAGAAAGAAGCTCTGCAAAACAGTCCTCTTTCAGGGCTTTAGCTCATGCAAAGTGTGTGTGTGTGTGTGTGTGTGTTGTGTTTGTGTGTGGTGTGTGTGTGTGTGTGTGTGTGTTTGTGTGTGTGTGTGTTTGTGTGTGTGTGTTGTGTGTGTGTGTGTGTTGTGTGTGGTTGGGTGTGTGTTTGTTTGGAGGGGGATGCTAAATGTCAAGGGCCGGGAGGAGATGAATGCAGAAGAACTAGTATTACAGTGTGTGTTGTGGTGAGACCGAGAGAGACAATATAAAAAGACTCTAATATAATATAATCATATATTGTTTCTTCAACTTATTAAAATATCTGACTTTACTGCCACTGTCTGTTTCTGCTTCTCTATCATATTTATAGTATGTGATTTGCAAATTACCTATCACAGCCTACATCACATATCATAGGGTGACCAAACATCCCCGGTTTCAGGGGACAGTCCCCGTTTTTGGCTGCCTGTCCCTGGCTAAATACAGAAAAAACATAATTTTGAAGATTTTTCAATCAGATTGCTAGTCAAAGTGAAAATGTCCCCTTTTTGGGGATTATGTTCCCAGTTTTGATTTCGGACGTCTGGTCACTTTATATCATATATCAGGATATTCTATTACTGTTAAGCCCACTATGAATATTAAAATACGCCGAACCATGTGTCCTGTATTATCGCTAGATGTATGACCTTTGCCGCAAAAAAGTGTGAAAATCAGTTCAGTATTCAGTGAGGTATGATTAAATAAATCTGCTGACAGCTCATTGCACCTGCCAAACAGATTACACTGTATGGAGCGGGTGACCAATCCAAGATGGCGGCCCTACGGCTCGTCAGCGCCAGTAAGCACTAGCAGTCGATGCGGCGTCTACTCTTTATAATGTCTATGGGCTTGCAATAGAGCAAAGCATGACAGTTGGTCAAGGCCACATCCCCATCTTCCACCTTGCCCCCCTCTCTCCTCCTAAATAGCTACAGACACAGAAATGGCACATTTTAAGGAAAGCTCATTGTGGGACTGGCTCTAGTGGCTG
>NC_045748.1:11952537-11979351 GCF_008692095.1 Etheostoma spectabile | reverse complement strand
CCAAGGCTGAATTTTGTGAAAGAGACTTCAGATACAGTAGGAGGGGACCACTAAGGTCTATGTAAAAGCATCCAAAGAGCACCATGTCATTGAACCTTTACGGCTATTGTAAAAAAACAGTAGTTCAAATCAAAGACAGACATGGTGCGAGGTTAGTTTATTTTAAGATTTTTTAATTCCAAATTGACATTTTTCAGACTATTCACTCAGAGCCCTATATGTACCTTTTAATCAATTGATCTGAGACTAAATGCATCTACTGTGTCATACTAATTAAGTTAATTGATTATTTCAGAACTCAAGCTCAGCCGCTGTGCTTCCATAAAAGAGTCACCATTAAGTCAGCTAAAATAATGTTATTGAGCTGTCAAAGAGGAAATGAAAGCAACAGGGAAGCACTAGACTCACCATGTTTATCTGTTTATGTCACAAAAATATCTCTTTGTTCTGCATTCAGATTTATACTGAAAATTGTTAGAAATTGGCTAGATTGCTTCAATTTGTGTACATTTTTTCAATCAATAAAGCACAATTTGTATTTAAGCCCTACTTTAAAAAATGGAAAAAGGAAAGTCTGTGCAACTATTAGGGTCCGGGTGGAAATAAATAGTTGAAATGGAATGGGAGGTTTTAGTGGGAAAATACAAGTCATAATTGCATTGGGTCATTAAAAATGATTTTTCTCTCTTTCCTTTGTGTGTATAATGTGAGGAGGCCCATATGAATGTTAAGTTGGTTTGAAATGAGAAAGCTCAAAAGCTCCTACTTTAGCGCACAGTGCCAGGCTTTAATATCTGATCATAAACTTAAAATAACACCTGTCAAGCTTTATCCTTCACTTTGCAACTAACCCACTTTAAAAAAAACTCATCCGAGAAATAGAAATGTGGATGTAATGTCTGAATATTGAACTTGAACTATTGAACTACTATTGAATTTGCATCTCTGCGTTTTTAGGCTATGGGCTATTTCTCTACATTTTGGCAAATCTGCAACATTGAAAATTGTGCTGTTCTGGCGATTACTGTAGCAGTTCCTATTCACACAATCACCTGGATTTTTTCTAACACTGAAGAAGTATAATTTTGCCCCCTCACTAGAGTGCAGTTTTGTGTTTTTATTTTCATGTGGTTAAATCTGTCTTACCCACACTTAATCAGGCATGTTGATTAAGTCTCTAATTTGTAGCAGTAGAAAGGAGTAGATTGTGTGTGTGTGTGTGCGTGTGTGCGTGCACGTGTGTGTGTGTGTGTCTGTTGTACATAATATTAGTCAGTCATTGCAGAGGATTACAGTGTCTTCAGAGAACATTTCTGTTTTACATTACTTCATTAGGCTCCCTTTGATAACCTTTCATTTCATATTAGTTTTCATTTAATCCCGACCCCTGTTTGAGCTGCTCTTTGCAATGTGCGGCGTTACGGCACAAGCCTGTGGAGAGACAACACCTCTACAAGTGTAGGGCTG
The DNA here is from genome assembly GCF_008692095.1 of Etheostoma spectabile. Taxonomy (NCBI): domain Eukaryota; kingdom Metazoa; phylum Chordata; class Actinopteri; order Perciformes; family Percidae; genus Etheostoma; species Etheostoma spectabile. The sequence continues at coordinate 11,977,884 of NC_045748.1, read as the reverse complement.
CGTAATTAAGCAATAAGCCACAAGAGGCTGAGCTTTACAGTGAGTTTTGAACAGCTGCTGTGAGATGTGTTGTTAGGCACGACTTGTAAGCTGTACTTGAAATCAGTGTTAAGTACAACCTTTACTGATTTACTGCCTTCTATATAAAAATAGAGTTAATAAATTAATAACAATTAAAAGTAATTAAATACAAAACTAACCTTGAGATCCTTTTGATGCTATTTATGTTCATGTTTGTTGTTAGTGATGGAGTCTGCCATCCCCGTGCTGGATTTATGTCCACAAGGTCTTTTATTGTGAAAGAGTCACACGAGACGCTATGTATTTGACACTGAGGTTTGTGCTGAGAGCAATTGTTAATCAAAAATGCATCTACAAAACCAGACATGAGTTTGTTTGGCTGCCCTGTAAACAGATACACTTGCTCCTCTGTATTTCTGACATATTAGCTGCTCAAGGAGTGTTTCCACCAGTAACTTTACTTTAGCCATGAAATATAATTTGGTTATAATTTTTTTATTTTTACCAAATGCGTTTAACGGACAGTATTGTACATGTCTACCAGCATCTTTGCTGATCAGAAGTAGAGTCAAATTCTGTGAAAACACATTCTAATGTTTTAAAAAACGAAAGAACGAAACAGGCCTGGCAGTAAAAAACTGGTAGCTAGGTTAAGTCTGCCTACTACTCCCACACGTGAACTCAGACAAATGCATCACTGCTGCTCATATATTTAATCAGCTCCACCTCCACCAGGATTTAATTCAATTCAATTTGCAGAGTTATGTGAAGTAGTAAATATAATCCACCCATAGGCTCTAATTGTAATTTTCTTTGAGGGGGTGGGTATTTGTTATTGTGACTCCTTATTCCCCCTCTGTGCATTTTTAATTGTATACTGCGGGATGTGACGAGTAGACTAGACACCTAATATTAACCGTTCATAACTCTTTATTCATATTTTAATAAATCTATTCAAGTTGGCTGCCCGAGGTTTCAGAACATCACATATGCTTGCTGAAAGCTGTAATTTCCTAGATACCCAATAAATCCACCCAATAATGCATTAATGGTCCGAGCCTGTCATCTTTTGTTCATATTGAAATACCAGGCATTTAAATTCCAATCAGTTGTCTCTGAAAATGTTCATCTCACGCCTAGCTCATTAGAAGCTGCATCAACAGACAATATACAGATATAAACGAAGGACCTGTGTGACATTAAGTTGAAATTCTGATGTAGAAATGGATGATTTGATTGTCGTGGAAAGGATTGGTGTTCACATGAAATATTTAATTGCATTGTTTTGCTTATCTTGTCTACCTTAAATTATAGCCCCTTCAAATGTTTTCAAAGAGAGAAAATGAGTGCTCACGCATTCCCTTAAAACAATAACCGGCTGATGTGTTTCTCCTCTCAGTTAATTCCTCCACTGGAAAGCATTTAGTGTCACTTGTGTATAAATGGATTATGGTAAACTGAAAAAAGATATGAGGGCTCACTAACAACTTTCTAGCGTTCTGCATTGCTTTGCCAAAACTGAAGATTTAACAAGGGTTTGTCAAAAGACCAGCAATATAACGTAGTAACGTAGATATCAATATTCACATTGAAGTGGTCATTGTGTAAATCAGATGCAAGTATACAGTTAAATTGTTTTTTAAGTAAAATCTCTGAAATTGACTTAATTAGAGTAGCATTCTCTCATCCTCCGCCGCCTCCTGGCAAATGGTAGAGCTGTTTCTGCTGATAATCTTATCATATTAAGATTTCACTCATCATCCTGTCCCTACAAATCTCCATCTCGTTAATGGATCATCCCTGGGGTATAAACTAATCTAAACAGTCCACCATCTTGTCTGCAGGGCTGAAGATCCGCGAGGTGATGATCAACGTGTCACGTCAGCAGGTGGAGGACTTTCATGGACCGGAGGATTACTGGTGTCTGTGTGTCGCCTGGAGTCACCTGGGAACTTCCAAAAGCCGCAAGGCAACTGTCCGGATCGCCTGTAAGCAAACTGCCACTTTGATACCAGACTGACCTTATTGTCTCTGAAAAGCTTTTTTTCCTGAAACTGGTGGCATGATATTGTGGAATCCATAATTTTCTTCATGTTCATACATGTATGTGCGGGCATGAGAAGGTCACACATGAAACAACTTTTCCATGATGCTGTTGTCGTTGTTTAATGCAGGTTTTTTTATTCTCTTCTCGTAGACCTGAGGAAGAACTTTGAGCAGGACCCCCAAGGCACTGAGGTGCCTCTGAATGGCATGATTGTGTTGCACTGTCGTCCCCCAGAGGGAGTGCCTGTGGCTGAGGTGAGGGCTTCTTGCACTTCAAACAAGTAACATTTTCTCCTTTGTTGCCTGGAGAGGAGTAGTCCTCTGTCTGGTTTACTTACACTGTAACTCTGTATTCATGATACAATGTTTTGTTACTCTCCAGCCAAAGACACATCTGCACTTTTCTCTTCAGTTTAATATAGAAAAGAGCTGCAGTTGATGAGCTGGAGATGCCATTTGTTTAGTGTCTCAGGCTCTCTCTGTTCAAGGAAGAGTGATTATTCATATACTGGGAGTAATATCTATCCATGTGCATCACTATGTTCTCTGTTTGCTATGTTCTCCGGTAAAAGGATGTCTGGCTATGACTTATTTAGATGCCACGTATTCCTTTCACTCTCAATATCATTCCCTCTCTCCCTCCTCGTGCGTGTGTGTGCGCGCATGTGTTTGTGAAAAATAGCCATATTAATTTTTACTATGAATATAAAATGAGGCTCTTGTGGACATTCCTGTTGAGTGGTGTGTGTTGTGCTGCGCTCTGATGTGCGCCTTCATGTGAAGGCTCAGCAGGCAGATATGTCAATATCAAAGCCTTTGTGCCCAAGCATCTGAAGCTCTGCATTTACTTAAAGGCACAGTCCATGATCCATTCGTAAACAAAATTACAGCTGTACCGGCAAATTTCAAAGCACAGGACTGGAACCCTGCTATTACTATCCAAAATGATTGACAGGTCTTTACAAACACTGACTAATAAGTTATTAATTTTGCATGATGCTAATAGTTCAAGCTTTGTTTACATCAGTGCAGTTTGTGAACATCATTATATGTTTTATAATCTTAATATGATCATTTGAGAGACCGTTAGTCAAACTTTATGACTGATTGTTTTTTTATTTGTATTTAAAGGGAAGTTTGTCTTGCCACAGCTGCTCATAGGGGGATGTTGGGTCTCTGTACATTAACGAGACCTCAATATGAAAAGTTTCGTGAGATAACTTCTGTTGTGATTTGGTGCTATATGTGTATATATATATATATATATATATATATATATATATATATATATATATAATATTATATATCAACTTCATCTTTACATAAGTAAAGAATGAAGTTGACTTCAAACAAGCAGACTGAAAATCCAACAAAATCCCAGTGTCATATCAGTCCAATATATATACACACATACAGGTTGACCTCAGTCCAACTGAGCATGTGCGTGTGTTCAAAGTAGCAAGAAGTGAACAAGAAAAAAATCTGGCAGGTCATTACTGCTAACGTCTGCAGACTTCACACGGTGTTCCAGTGTTAGAGATCTTTAACAAATATTAAATATGATCACCGTTGGTAACTTGTCTAATGGCTTTCCACTGAAGACTGGAGGACTATAATAAAAGGGCTACAATTCAACCCTGTTCATCTTAAAACTGAAAGTCAACACCTGTGTGTGTGTGAATATGAATTGTAGCATGGAATTTATATACCCCACACATTTTCTCCAGCTTTGATCACAAAACAAAATGTACATTGGGGCTTGAAGACCCTGAAAGGAAAAAAAAAAAAAAGATCATGGACTCCCTCCACAGAACAGCACACAATGCACTGGAACTGTTTGTGCAGTGTGTGTGGTGGTGTGGTGTGTGTGTGTGTGTGTGTGTGTGTGTGTCTGTGTGTGTGTGTGTGTGTCTGTGTGTGTGTGTGTGAGTGAGAGAGGGGGGGTGATGAATGATTCAGCTCTCACAAATGGAGCATCGGTGTACCACGAGTCTCCCCCATGCATTGTGGTCATCAAATAGGCAACTCCTCATGCATTCATTAATGTGACTCTGGCTAACAGAGAGAATGGTAATAGTAAATAATGCAGGGACAAATCCAGCTCCCTCTAGTATGACTTGCACCGGGAAGAAAATAGTCTCATCAAGAGTTGGGGATGTGGCTGTACTTTTTTTTTTTTCATGACTTTAGGCATTGCTGAAAGGTTAAAACCTTTTTTGGATCCAGCACTGTGAAAATTGGCTCAGAGAGAAGCTGTAGCTCAGCTACAGTTTGAGTTAAAGGAATTGAGGTCATGGTGCAGTGTGATCTTTTGAACCCTATGTGTATTCTAAGGACTATTTATTTTGGTCATGAGATTTATTTGAATGTCTCATATTTCCTCAATTTGCAACGGATCCTGATGAAAATGTAACAGTCGCAGTAATTGCTGAGTTGACCTGATGCAAATGGAATGATTTCCAACTTGCATGCCAACTGCATGCCGTTTTAAGACATCAACGCTGTACAGATGATTTTACAGCTTGAAATCCCCTTAAGTCGTTGCTCTCATTATGTTCTTAGAAGCAACACTAACAGTGAGAGAGAGGGAAGAACTTTATCCGCATCTCGCTGTAACTAAGCCACCCGGGAGTTTACTGGGCTGCTGTGTAGGATGTTAATGAAAATCAGAGAATGCCATATTATCTGTCCCAGCAGTGATAGAAGCAATAATCTGTGCACACAAGTCCGACCACAGAGAATGTATCATAGTAAAACAGCTTAAGTCTGCTTCAGTTTATTGGTGACAAGAGTCAAGATGGCCAAATCTTTTCACTCTGCTCTACTTTTTATAGACAGGGAGCAGCTTAGAATACAGATTATATTTGCTGTGATGTTGAAGTTATTACATTATTGGCTCTGGTTTGGGAATGATAATCACATAATCATTTTTCTTAAAGTAAGGCTGAAATTAAAATTCCCTTTGCCAAAGAAGTCAACATAAATACACATGCTCAGTGTTTGTTTTGACCTGTGTACTTATTTGCTCAGCCATTGTTAATTACATAAACAAAAAGTGATGGGGATTATTGCTAAAGTTAGCAAGCTAGGCTACTTTCAACATTTTCTGAGTGGAATACATACTCAACAACACAATGGGGGCGTCCATATGTTGAATGTTGTAAAGATACAGACGTCAAATCACTGACTGATAGCTAACGCTGACAAAAGAAGAAAAACATCTGGTTTCAATATAAATAGGATATGTCATTATGTCATGCTTCAGTCACCAAAGACACTGACAGTGTGTCTCCTAGCAACTGCTGTCATGGGAAACGCCCACCCAGTTGCCTCAAAATTAGACAGTTTCCACAAATGTGTCAGATGTTTATTCTCTATTGTAAAATGGGCATTATAGCTATAGTGTTGTACTGTAAAGTGTATGTCCGTACTCAAATCGTTAGGGGCAATTTAAAGTTCAGTTCAACTTAAAAACAACAAAGTCTGTGCTGAAATCAAAGTCCCTGGAGGATAAAGATCATGGCCATAATAATGACTGCATAATTAATGTAGCTCTAAGAAAGCAATTAGGGCACCATCAGGGAACATAACTGTCACGGCAAATTGCACTATTTTATTTACTACTCAAGATTTTACAGCCTCACAAAGCGACACAGCACACATCTCAAGCTCAGTTGTCACCATGAAATATTAGTTCGGGAAAGAAAATCTACTAATGACTGATTAAACGCAGTAGCTGAAAGCCCAACCAATTAGTATAGGGGCTGTTTGAAACAGCCAAACCTCATAAAAACACATTTAAAATAGGTGGTATAGATATCAACTGAAGCATGATCCTGGAACAACGTGGCCTTTTTTCAGGCCTTACATTTATTGAATAAGTGTTATAGGATGTATTTTTTACAACCAGGAAAGTGATTCTTGTATCCAGTACCAGTCTCATTGTAAGAGAAAACTGTCAAACATCTATTATACAGCCTACTTCAAATGGCATCCAAGCAAATAGCCGTTGAGTTTTGCAAGCTCTAAACAAGGAAATTGAAAATTATGGCTGCCATTGTAGGGGTAAAAGTTTAGTGGTGGAGAGAGAGAGAGAGAGAAAGGACTCCAATAACTTTAGAAAAAAACTTTTTTGCAATCATTAGCCCCACATTAACAGCCCAAGTATTCTATATACAAAGTGTAATTAATCATCAAGCCTCTCATCCAAAGTCATTTGAAGTACTTAAAATGTAATTATTCAGTGATGAACATAACATTTCTGGAGACGTTGTGGAGATAAACCAAGGACACAACAAGAGTTTTACCACCCCCACCCCTAGAATATGCTGCTGTCAGATTCGGAGGGCTCATTTGTTTAATGTGATTTCATGAAAGTCATTGTTGCATTGAGAAAAGGCCATCCATGACAGAGAGAAGGCGGGGAGAGGGTGCAGGAATGAGGGAAGTGAGAGGAGGAGGTCGCTTGTTAATGAAACTCAACCATAATTGAATCAGATGGGACAAAACCTACTGCGATGCTTTGTAATCGTCTTCGTGTCGCTTTCACTTCCCATTTAAATGATTGTAAATGTAGGTCATTACATTTGCTTTCAGAATAATTGAATGTTGAGGCCTAATGCAGGTAGGAATTGGAATGACTTGAACTGGATGTACTTTTTTTGTGTGTCAGGTTTAAGATGATGCCACTCTGCACATAAACACAAAATGCTTCAGTCCTGTTGGCTCTTCTCAACTTCTTCAAACAGAGTCAAGTTATCAGAAAAATGATACTCTGCTGCATGGTTAATAGACACCCTGCTTTCAATATATATCATGACTTGATTTCATTCGCTCCCTCTCCTCTGGCTGGAAATTACTAAATATCACAAAAGTTAGAGTAAAAACTTTCAGAAGGATACAGTTTTCATTAGCTTCAGTTTAAATTAGCTGCTGTCCAATGGTCAACATGGGGACCTTGGCACCACGTAACCCCGCCACCAGCAAACTGCCATAAAGCCTGGTCGGCTATGTTAGGTGGGGTGTAGTTCAACACCGGTTGCTGCTATCTAAGTGGAACAAATTTGCCAATTAAGCAAATCTGCTTCCTGTCCTCCCGAGGCACTGGCTTATCAGGCTCATTTGAGTCTGTCCTGTCCCTACCTTCTCATCATCATGTGCATCTCTCTATCGCTTTACCCCAAAGGGGAGACTGTAGGACCGACACAGAATGCAAATCACACTCTGGGTTTACGCTCTTCCTAGAGCAAACGCTGGAAGAGAGGAAAGGAGGGGCGGAGTGTGAGAGAGAGAGAGAGATAAATCAAAGCAAAAACATGAGACAGAAAAACCAACCAAAGTACAAGACAGTTATTTTAATCTACTTTAGCATAAGAATTTCCTGAGATAAGGGCCCCAGAAAGGGAACCAAAGAGACTCCACATATATTCTTATTTGACGATCACAGGGAGACTGGAGGGGAAATGATGTGGTCAGTTACACTGAAGAACATCTGAGGCTGTAACGCCTTCCTACTTCTGTCTACTTTTGCTAGACTTTTACAAATGTCTTTATAGTTTCACGATCAGTGGTGGCATGTAACCAAATAATACATTAAGTCAATTACCATACAATTTTGAGGTATTTGAGTATTTCCATGTTTTTAATACACTACTACTACATCTCAGAAGGAAATATTGTACTTTTTACTTCACTACATATATTGCAGAGCTATAGATACTAGTTATGATCTAGATTCAGATTATTAATACAAATTATAAATATACTAAATATACTAATACATGATGATGTATTGTTATAGATTAAGCTACTCGTCAAAATCTGAAGTACCTTAAATCAGGCCCAACTTTCCCAACCTGCAATATTGGTGATGCTTGCACATTATATTCTGAAATGGGCCATTTTTCATAAACTTTTACGGTACTTGCTTTCCACTTCTTTAAACAAATGTTCACACTATTTTCTTACTCATTAGTTCTATTTCGAAAATTGTATTTTTTCCATAGTCTCGAGTGTCTGAAATATGATATCACTTAGGCAGTCTAAAATAAACCCATTGGAAAGGAAGGTGGTAGCCAAAGCTCTTTGTCCTCCTATAAATACATCCAATACAGCCGATACAGGGAACAGGGAACTAGTGTCACAAACACGTAGCTTCTTAAACACTTCAACAGTATTGCAGAGAGGGCGAGTGAGTGAGCCTTCGTGAAGGGCAGATCAATACCGCAGTAATCAATACTTCAACACTCAAACGCAGCACACTTGTTATCGATACCAACTAAAAAGGATTGAATAGAGAGTTGTTGTCTTTTTAAGTGTGGTTTGGAAGGTTTTGGCAGACATAAAATGCACTTAAATAGTTGATATTTGTGTAACTGAACAGACTCTGGTGACTCAAGGGTCCCAGAAGTCCCCACAGCCCTCCTCCTTCACTCTGTTTTTATAAACCTTGCACTTAATGATTGATATAGGTAGATCTGTAAAATGGTTTTATATTCACTGTAAAAGTCAATGTTATTGTCATTTGATATTACAGTAGAAGTAAAGTCTTGAAGGTTTCATGTGCTTGATAGTATTACATTTACAATATTGTATTTAATGGGAATTGTTTTCAGAAATTGGTGTGAATTATCAGCTAGTAATTATGATGATGTATGATGCATGTTTCACTGTTTAATGTGTAGACATCATAGTGCTTTTACTGATCTGGGCACAAATAAGATGATGAAATTACATTTTTTCACTTACTATTGTTAATCTATGAATTTCAAATGATTTAACAAGAGTAATACCACAGTCCACTCTAGAATAAATACTAAAATGTTGACTCATGTAAAAGTACATTATTAACATCAAAATATACTTAACATACAAAAGTGAAAGTATGCAGAATGTCCCATTTCAGAAAAATATATATATTGGATTACAGTTGGGGCTAATTCCAACTACTCAATATGCTTAGCCATAATAATACATCATAATTTATTAGTAGATTATATTTGTATTAACAATCTGATGAGATGTTGGAAGATGTTAAATATAGTGGCAAACATAGTTAAATGTTTAATTTTGAATAAAGTATACAGTAGCATGAAATGGAAGAACTCAAGTTAAGTACAAGGTCCTCAAAATTGCACTTAAATACAATATTTGAGAAAATGTGCTCACAAATGGAGTGGCATAGTGGCATGTCAGAGGGCTCTACAAAGTGTTCCAGACACTTCACAGGGGGTTGCCATAATGGTAGGCAAGTGTCACACACTCTTTTGACAAATGGTGAGGTAAAGTTAACAGTTAACTTTGTCGTTGAGAGAGGTACTTTGTGGTGGAGATTGGTGCCGACACTGACCTTTTTAAAGTATATCGGGGACCATGGTGTGACTGATCCACAATAAATACAGTTTCTTTGTCTGTATCATAAAGAAAAACCTGTATAAGTAACTATACTAGAAGTTACATTCTTTTATAAATGGCAGGCTACAGCAATCCCTGGTTTCATGTTACCCCCGGTATGTAAGAGTATTTTGTAGTGAACAAGTATGATTAAAAAGCCATGAGCTTGTCTAAGGCATCAGATGCCGCCGACGGGGATTGTCAATATAGTTTCAGGGCTTGAGCCCAGGTTTACAGTTACAACAAAAAGCAATAGAGGATGCAGGCTTGTCAAAGAAGACACTTTAGAGAAAGTGAAAAGCAGCAGCAAAGTACAAGAAGTACTTACCCACCTATCTATGCATACATTATATACAGTACCTACTGTTCATACTCTACATGGATTACGCAGCTTTTCTACACTGTAATTTATGTAACATTACCCGCAGGGGGTGGACAACACCACATTCAACTTCTCTGCAATAAAACTACCATAATGGAATTCATAATGTTCATTTTTTGTTGAAAAACAACTTTTAATTTAAGTCAAGGGTAATAAGTTAATGCATTAATTGCACTGTATTGTATTGTTTTATATCATAAGGTTTCCCTGTGATTTTGTTCACCACCATTAGCTTGCACACTGTGATTAACACAAAAATGAATGTGCCCCAATGACATTTATTTGTGTCTTTGTGGAACATTGTAAATGAGAAAAAACACTTCTCTTCATTGCTTTAATAGCCCAAGTGATTAATGTTGCAAATAGACAGTGGCTGAGCATTTATCCAGCTCATTATTTTTACTTGCTACATTGCAATTGAAATTAGATTTGTCATTGAAAGAAATGTTTATAAAGTAATACAGTGTAGCATTTATTTCTTGCTGTAGGCAATGCTTTTGGTTTTTACTCTGTTTCCTAAGGTGTCTTATTATCCCCTAAATGTTGAAATATATTTAATTTCGGCAACATAATGGTTACATCTTGGTACCTGTCAAGTTCAATTTTGGCAATGCTCTATAAATATGAATCCCATCTGAATATATGTCGGGAGAGAACAAAGGGTTGGGGGTTAATTTTCAATTCAGTGAATTCTCCGCAATATATTTCTCAATCACAGTTGTTTATAGCCGCCTAAATAGGTTGTTTTTTTTCACTTTTGTTGGTGTTTTTTTTTCTGAAATGAATGGGAGTGTATTTTCAAGTCATTTGAACATAATGTGCTGAGTAGAAATAGTAAGTTGTGCTTGAATTGATTTAAGGTGCACAACTGACCTTACAACACTGAATTTGTATAATCATATAAGTTCTTCTTCTCTGATAATAGTTGACCAATAGCTTCTTCCCCCATTCAATTATGTTGACCTTTTCTCACATCATAACAACACATGCAGTTACAGTAATTTGAAAATAGTCTGCAAAAGTAAAGCCATATAAGACAGGAGCTTCAGCGTGAATGTTGTGTGTTGCTTGTTTAACACCAGATCAGCTGTTGGTTCATTATTACATTACAGCTTCTAATGGCTTTGTCTGTCTCTGTGTCAGCCAATTCCTAATTTCACATTTTCTTGTCAGCTTTTTCCCCTGCCATGTTCAAACTCTCTCATCGTTTCAGATCCTGCCACTCCCACCTGCCCTGCAGTTACCACTGTGTTCCCGCCATTTTCCATCCCGTCACACCTGTTCCCAACTTTCATTCATTCCTCCCCTGCCTGCCTTTTTGACACCTGCTTGCTAACATAATCCCCTTTTGGATAGGTTTGCCTCCCCTCCCCTGCCTGGGGACAGGTGTTGTAAATGAGCGTTTCACTAAACAGTACATCTGGTCCTTGTGCATAAATGCATGTTACTATTCAAATGCTACAGTGATATCCATAAAAGAAAAGAAAAAAACTAAACTAAATACCTGATTGTAACCTTGGCCTGTTTTCAGCCTCAAGTTAACTTTTTATTTAACTGGCCTGGTCTCAGAGTAATGCTTTAAGGGTCAAACCTGTTTTTAAAGAGCCTTTTACATCTTCTCTCTGTGACATTTGAGATGCCTTTTAGGGAGAATCTATTCAAATACTGCAGACAATACAAAGAGAGTGTATAATGTGACCCTGGTAAAAAAAAAAGCACAACAGAGCTCACCTCTGTCATCCTTTTGTAAAAGAGGCTGCAGTGTTTGCGGAGAAGGTGATAAAGCACAAACCTCCTTGTTGTCAAGGTTAATTCCCTACTTCCCAGATAGTAGACAGGGCCACAGACAGTGTTTTAGTGAAGGCAAACTTTGTACAATCAGAGGAACAACTGCGTACCAGACATTACTCTATATTTTTTAAACAATAAGACCTCTAGATAGATAGATAGATAGATAGATAGATAGATAGATAGATAGATAGATAGATAGATAGATAGATAGATAGATAGATAGATAGCACTAATTTTGCACTATGAAAGGTTGAAATAGATTGCTTCCATAATGAAGTAGATTTTATAGTAGCAGCTGTGGAGAATGTCAAACAGCATGGACGGCAACACGGGGGTTGATTAGACATTGAAGGTGTGAAATAGTGAAAGGCAAAACACATAAAGACCAGGATTGATGAAATGGCTGATACAGCCCACCAGTCCAGTGTGGTTTCTTTGCTTGTCTTGAAGGCTGTGGAGCCAAATGATGAAAAGATATAAATTAAAGGCACATGATGAAAGACTTCTTGGGCCATCAAAAGGAGAAAAAAACGTTTGTGACAACATGACTCCTGATTTATTGATTTCCCGGCTCAATTTTTTCATCCAGGGTGCTTGGAAAGAGCAAAGCAATCTCTGAGTTTGTTGACCGTTGTTATATTCCCTTGGCAAATGGACACTCCCCACAAACACACACACGCAAACAAACAAACACACTGGAGTACAGACCCATGCACAAACACATGGAGCTCCCAGTGGGGTGGAGTTTTTAATCCTCAAATACACTGCCATAAATCAAACCCCACTCCCTCATGCCCCAGCTCGTCTCTCTCAATGAAAAGCTCAAGCCAGTGGCACATTAATAGCAATTTACAGGACCAGTCATGCGAGAAGAGGAGCATCAACAAAGCGTCCTTTATTTTGTAATTCCTTAATACTTTCAATCACTACACGGACACTGAATTGGTAAAGAGTAGATGTGACCTACCTACCGCATCACCCCCTCTTAGTGAATGTCATGTTGTACCTTAACAACAAACCCCTAACCTTGCAAACAGAATTATCTTAATACATGTAGTGTGGGGAAAAACATTGGAACTAAAATGATGTGTAACTGTCTTTGGGAAAGTCCTGAAAGGACAGTGTTTAGTGTTAAGGAATGGCATCAGTACCTTTCTAAAAGTCTAAAAGTAAGGAATAACAATTTTGATGTAGTTAGCATAAAGGAAGAAATAACAATGTTGATGTACAATGGTTAGCTAAAAGTAAGGAATAACAGTATTGACATAGTGAGCTAAAAGTGAGGTATAACAGTTTTGACATAGCTAAAAGTAAGGTAAAACAGTTTTGACATAGTTAGCTAAAAGTAAAGAATAATAGTTTTGACATAGTTAGCTAAAAGTAAGGTATAACAGTTTTGACATAGCTAAAAGTAAGGAATACCAGTTTCCATGTAGGTAGCTAAAAGTAAGTAGGCCTAATAACAGTTTTGACATTGTCAGCTAAAAGTTATGAATAAACAGTTGAAATAGCTAAAAGGAATGGAAAAGCAGCTAATATAGTTTGCTTAAAGTCATAAATGGCAGCGTAAACATTTTGAGATTTAATCATTATTATTCAAAACCAGACTGAAATACAAATGGTATTGTTCACAAGTTCACACATTCACCGAAAAAAACAACATGAGAGATTTGTAGCTGAAAATAGTTAGTGTTAAGAAACACACACTTTCACTATAAAGTATTTAATCTGTCACTTCTTCAAATGCGTTTTTGTCTATACATGAAAGCCTTTTGTTTACTCATGCAATACACTGTTGTTTTCAGGTGGAATGGCTAAAAAATGAAGAACCTCTCAACTCTGATGGTGCCATTGATACAAGAGGCGACCATAATCTCATCATCTCTGAAGCCCGTCTCTCTGATTCCGGAAACTATACCTGTGTTGCCAGCAACATCGTGGCCAAGAGACGCAGTGCCACTGCCACTGTTGTAGTTTATGGTAAGAAATCAAATTCTACATATACTGTATGATATATTTTTTTTTAAATTGAGTCTGAGCCAAAAAAGTGTGACGATGCAAATCTTTATAGTTTGCAGTACAGGTGATCAAAACAATGTCACACAGCTTTCTTGTCTGCCTCAAAATATCAATTTTCACTTCAGAAGAAGGCTGTCAAATTGACACCTCAAGCCAATTCCCCAAAGTCATTAATATAAAAAGCACTCCTCAACCACAGCGTGTGGTCTTTTTTCACACAAGACTAATGAGCAGGCAATGGGCAAGTGATCCCTCATGTGTAAAAACAAGGAGACACAGACACAATATTTACAAGAACTCAATTATTAATGATGGAAAGGCAGTAACGTGGACTGTCACAACTCCCCGTGCTTTATCTGCCAGTGCTGAACCACCTTGGGTGGAGCGCTTTGTATAGCTGGAGGCTAGCAGATGCTGTTTCCAGCATTTATATAACCCTGTAGAGAGCTCTGCAAAGACAAAGGAGAATAAGTGGAATTATAATGTCATACTAGCACCACCTAATTTTACACCAGAACGATACCTTGTTAATTGAAGTATTTTAAGTGTTATTTTACTGACCTTTTAGCCTGTTATTTTTAGTTTTGTGGGGAGGGAATTTACCTGCTGCAAATCCTCTAATTCTTTCTGACACCCTGTTGTTGAGGCCCATCAACCATTAATTTCCTTAATGCAAATGAAGTCCAGACAGGCTTAGTACTCCAAATAGCCTCTGACAGATGTACAATGGTGGAAGACTAGTATTTGTTGTCCTATGACAGCAAATGAGACGATTAGTCAATCATCCCGCATTATTTTAGGCTACAAATCAGAGGAGGAAGTAGACAGAAGGGAAGACACCATTGATCACCTTTGTAAGGACACCTCAGTTTTTCCTGATTTTCACTTTTGAGTGAACCCCTGGGATGCAGACTGTGCAGATTAGTGTTAACCACAGAATGTAGGTCAGACGTCATTCTTGTACTATCTGTTCATCCCTTTCCTTTCATCCTTTCACACATACAGTGAATGGGGGCTGGTCCTCGTGGACAGACTGGTCTCCCTGTAATGTACGCTGTGGTCGCGGTGTACAGAAACGTTCTCGCACTTGCACAAATCCAGCTCCTCTCAATGGCGGAGCCTTCTGTGAGGGCATGTCGGTACAGAAGAGCACCTGCAACACACTGTGTCCAGGTACGCACAAGCACATAGTTTTCATGCTGTTAGTGTTTGTCCATCTTAAAAACTGTTGTCAACTTACAGGTTACAGTTAATGTTTAAACCTTGTGTTGTCTTCCCTTTTTGTTTTTCTGGGTCAAACTTTCAAAGAACTTTTTTTTTTTAATGCTTTGGCCTCCTTCAATACAAAAGGTATTGTCACTTTTTCAGTTTTTTGTCACTTTTTCCAATGTTTTTGAAGCTTTTTCTGACATTTCTTTAAATGAAAGTGATGTAGTAGTTATTTTACCATCCATGTTATATTTCTGAGATAGGATTTTTTTAGGCAATGGGTTAAATTGGACTCGAGGACAACAGCAGGGTTAAGTCGTGAAAAGATGCTTAAACAAATTGCATTTATTGTTTGTTTTCTTGCCTCAAAGAAATGCTGCAAAATGGTTTTTATTTTTATTGTTTTATTTTATTCTAACTTAATATCTTTGGCTTTTTAAAATATTTTCTGTTATTGTAGCGTGGGGGGAGCTACAACTGCATTGTGAAATCCTGTACAATGACGATTAAGTGCAGCCTTGAACCTTGTAAAAAGTATATAAAACATTAGTAGTAGTTTTTTTGGAAGTTATGTGCTGGAACTAGTTCTTGCTAGATAGTGACTTTTGGGAATCATTACAGATACTGAGCCTGATCAAGAAAGTTGATGTATTTACTCTTCAGCCTTTTTACAGGTTGAAATAACAAGTTATTACTTGTTAATTAGTAACAATTAGAAGTTCTGGTCAGCAGACTCTTTTTTTGTCTTTGGACAGAGCCAGGCTAGCTGTTTCCCCCTGCTTCCAGTTTTAATGCTAAGCTAAGTAAACCATCTGCTGACCCGAGCTTTGTATTTAACAAGGTTACTCTTGGCAAAAAAGCAAATAATTGTATTTCCTACAATGTTGAAGTGTTCTTTCTTTTTAATGTCAGCATAGCCTTGAATGCATCAGTGTGGAGAGGTTTTTCTCAGCTCACAAATGCACTGCCACACAATAATACAGTAAATGTGACAAAAAGTAAAGGCAACAAAATGCTCTCTGGGATTGATAACTCAGGCGCGTTTAAAGCCTTTGTAAGGTGATTGTCTTACCTGTAATTAACAGAGAACAATGTCAGTCTTAAAGGTAGGAAATCAGTCAAAAAGCTTGAGGTACACTTTAGCAGTAAATTCCTTTCCAACAGTTACATTATACCATAAATGCATTGCACGTCTCCACTGCTGATAGTAGTGACAGTGGTTTATATATAAAATCTAATGCAGTGGACCAGTGAAAAGCAAATCATGATAAAATGCATTAGAAATGGAGAGAGGGAGTCAAAAAGAAAGGCATACAGTAAGGAGAGTTTGAGAAAGAGAAACAAACAACTGAAGCTTAGGATGGGAGAGGAAGAGCAGAGCAGCAGTTTCAGTTATCAAAACTTCTGTGTAATCTGCTCTGCCCAAGTGTTTTTTCTAGACAAATTCATGATTTCAACCACCGCACGAGTATAAAAGGAAATGCTCATCAATTTTAAAGGAAAAAAAAGTTATCAGTGGAAGGCAGTGCACTCCTGCAAACATTATCTCCCCTTTGCCAACTGCCTCCTTCTGAAGGATTCTTACTGCCGCATAACATAAACAGGGTGCATTTGCGTTTAGATTAGCCGGAAGAAGGAAACCTTTAGTTCATTTGGAGGTGGAAAGGAGGCTTGATGGAGTATAACATAACCAGAGTGCCTTTGTGCTCCAAGTTAGTACGGCGGCTCAACCTTTTGGCACCCTGAGGAGGAGAATGTTTTCCAGAAGTTAGAAGTGCAGCTGTTAGGGTTTTCTCATAAAGTCCCAAAAACTATTAAATGTATCAACGTAGGTTGATTGTTTGAATCTTACATGCGTATAGGGAGGTTTTTTTGTCATGTCAGTTAAAAAAGAATTGGTTCTCTTTTTCTGTATTTTTCTCTGTCTTTTTTATTCTTTTGTACTTT
The DNA here is from genome assembly GCF_008692095.1 of Etheostoma spectabile. Classification (NCBI taxonomy): domain Eukaryota; kingdom Metazoa; phylum Chordata; class Actinopteri; order Perciformes; family Percidae; genus Etheostoma; species Etheostoma spectabile. The sequence continues at coordinate 11,961,077 of NC_045748.1, read as the reverse complement.
GCGTTTACTGCATGGGTGTGTTTGTTCACACATTAAAAGGGATTATGAATGTACTCAGACCATGCATTATGCGCATCAAATCTGTGTATGTGCATCCTTGTATTCATAAACGTTGAATGTGTACATTATATGTGATTCCCTCAGTGGATGGCGGATGGGGAGAGTGGAGCGAGTGGTCGGTGTGTAGTTCAGACTGTGAGAGGCAGCGCGGCAGAGAGTGTACAGCTCCGGAGCCCAAACATGGAGGACGGCTGTGTGATGGGGTGGCACTGGCTACAGACAACTGCACCGGCGGCCTCTGCACACAGAGTGGGTAACACCGCCATCTCTCTCCACTGTTTAACAATGAGAAACTGATAGTTCAGTGTCATTTCTGTTGGTCCTATTGTGTTCGGGGACTGTGTCATTATAGATTTACTGTTTATAATTTTTGGCAGTGTGGGCTAGATCATGATAGTCATTATACTCATGCTCATTACCAGAACCCTCATCCATCTCCATTATTCATCCTCTCCACATACACGCACAGTGTGCACAGGCATGGATGCATACACAAGTAGTAATTAAATCAACTAAGTAGCATTAGCTTGTAGCATTTAAAAAGGTCAACGAGAAACTCTCAAATTCTGATGTTTCTCTGTCTTTGCAGATCGAAAGTTGCTACATGATGCTAAGCCACAGGGTGAGTTTGTCCTCAGCTTGCATTACTGACTATTATGTTATTTTAAAGATATCACTGTCTACGAAGAATACTTATGCAATCCTTTACTTGATACACTGACCAGATAATATTAGATATAAATTGGCCGGAAAGTGTTGATTGTTTCAGATAGGCTCACCGCTCTTATTTAGAGCCAGCATCACTTTTTTAAATTACTTGCATCTGCCGCTTGTGTCAGCTGTTGCTAGGCTACACTGTCTATTTGCTGGAGTTGTAAAGTAACATAATGTCCATGTTTGACAAGTGCCAACACAATGTTTTTTATTGAGAACTCTGACCCACCGCTGGCAGTAAGTGAAAGAAATATGTCTGGTGGTTTAGTCTAGCAAATCAGAAACTTTACCAATACAAAGCGTGTTGCCATAAAATAAGAAACATTTTGATGTCTGGAAAGCAACCATGGTATAAGAGGGTTAAATGACTCTGACAGGTTTTGTTATGAAAGCTAACACATTCTGCATGACTCATTGTGAATTATCCCATAGTTAGAATAGAGGGGAGAGTAATTTAAGATACAGATATTGTGACAGACAGGCAGTTAACAAGATGTCTGAATAATGAGAGGAAAATACACAAAATGTTTCAGTTCATTGCAAGCAAATATGTAAGCAGATAGGAGAAGAACTACATTTTTGTTAAAAAAACAAAACAAAAAAAACATTCAATTTCCAGTCTGTTTGTGATTTTTGTGTCATGGAGTACACATTTCTGATTGAAACAGTTAGGCAGAAGACTGTGATGGTTAGTAAGCGTTTTCTCCACCCTTGGCATCCATTTTCACTCCATTTACAATAACATACAGTATGCTGGATCATGTCACTAGTTAGTAATTTCAAGAGGAATTCAAGTAAAATACCATTTACTCCTGTAACATTGTGTGGTTAAACTGTATTCTGTAGGTACAATATTGTTAAACAGTCATGCGTGATGATCAATTCTATCAACCGAATCATCTGTTCCCAACTTCGTTATTACCTCAGTTTTACTTCTGTACAAATTTACTGTCAGTTTCCATAAATCATTTTTTTTTGGATTCATCAGGTATAGCATTTCAAGCCACTGGGCCAGTGGTTTGTGTCTCTGCATGCATTGCTTTGTGCATTTTTGTCGTCAGGGGTAATGGGCCATGTACGTGTTGATTACAGATGCATAGTTGAAGCCATAGGCACATGTTCTCCTTACTTGTCCTTTAACACAGTTACGTATTTTTGTTCGTCAGAAATGGGAAAAAGTATGCAACCAAGCTGCCAAAACTTCCCAAGCCCCCAATTAACCTGGTACTGTAGCTGTTAATGCCGCTTTGCATTATTTGTCAATTTGTCCCCATTTGAGCTTCAGGCTACTTAGAGGATTTCTCAGCATGTCCTCTTTCGGCGCAGATCTCATTATCTTTCAAGAACAAGCTAGGCCCTTTATTTCCCACTCGTTCTTTTTCCTTTGTGGAGTTGGCTGCAGTACTGGTGGGACAAGATAGAGCATAATCATTGCCGATGAGCTAATTTAATGAATTGGTTTTGTCACATTATCCCATAGGAACGCGGAGTGCCTCCAACACTAGAGCCAAGCCGTGTTTGAAATGACAGTCAGGTGCTGGGTTGATTATAATCTCCTTCCATCCGAGGTTCCTCATTAGTAGCTTTAACACTTCACGAAGGAACAATGAAGCTGTGCATCAGGAGGCAGGGCAGACGAGGAATAGAAAACAAAAAAGGTGCTAAAGTAGTGTGAAACCAGGTTCGACTTGCTTCCCATAAAATAGTTCCATATATTTAACTCAGCTTCACAGAGTTTCAGTTTATTCTGGGAGAAAATGTCTTGCAGCTTCTTAATTAATAAGCACAGCAGACTAAGTAGAAAGCAAGAAAAAGTTACTCAAAAATCTTCTTCTCTCTTTTACTTACTCTTGCTTTCCAAGGTGTGGAGAACAGCAGCGATGTGGCCTTGTATGCAGGCCTTGCTGCGGGGGTGGTGACAGTGGTGCTGCTGATCATCGCTGTCACTCTTTACCGAAGGAGCCAGAGTGAGTATGGTGTGGATGTCATCGACTCCTCCGCCCTCACTGGGGGCTTCCAATCCTTCAGCTTCAAGACCTCTCGTCAAGGTGAGCCAGTGACTTTGCGTCTTACAAATCCAATTCACACGTAAAATTGTGCAATTAAATGCTACATCCCTCTGTGAACATAGGCATCCCATCGCATACTGTATCCAAACTGGGAAGACAAAAATGAATAAGAGGCTCTTAATGTAACTAATGGTTGAAATAACAAAGAGTAGATGGAAAAGATGAGAACATAATCCGGAAAAGTTACAGTAGATAAGTACAATGTTTAATGTAAGTTTTGTTAAGCTTCCTGTACTAATTTCCTTCATGTCATATCCTGAGGAGGACACTTTTGATAATTAACTGTATACATTCAGAATATAAGGCATACGGTACAGCAAGTTGTGTGGATCATTTGCTAGAGTTTGGTGCCATGTTGGATAATTTGATGAATTCATTGATAGATGCACGCTGTTTAACTCCTGCAGAATTATACTCAACACACACGATAAATTAGTTGATACATAAATTCTGTATGACTTGCTTTTATGTTCACACCTATGACTTCTGCTGCTGTATAAAAGCTGAAGGTTTTTATAAACTAAAAGTGAACAAACGCGTACAGTATGTAGAGCCAACAGTTGTAGGTGATCATTATGGCTTTTGATATAAATTTACACTTGTACTAGACACTAAACGTTTTTAATCTATATTAGAAATATGAACAAACTCAACCTACCTGATGATTTTGAAGAGCCTCTTCACCATCTAAAGTGTTCTTTGCACTTGACCTTGTAATAAGAGGTTGTTAAAGAGCAGTTAAAAACAAGTACTAAAATTGCTCTTCACAATCTAATCTGCATAAATACAACCCACCTTGGCACAAGATGGTTCATTTGGATTCACAAAATGACGAAACAGGCACGAGCACAAGAAAGGCTCCTGCACCAACAAAAAATGGCATTTGGATTGCATTTGTATTTATGTATCTATTTAAATCTTTTTTTTTACGTTGACTATGCTATTAATGTATCAATCTGGTGATCGTAGTCAAGAATATGAGGATTTGGTTGATTTCCTTTTCACAAAATAACAAAATGATAAGTAGCTTTTTGACTGCAAGTGCAATCACACTATTCCAATTTGTTTCATGATTCAAAAGACTCAGGAAATCTGTCTAAAATCAAATTAGGTTCTACCGTTTGCCTGGTATTACAATGAGATGGCATTATAATATAAATGAAGTGTCATTCTCCTCCAAACATAAGAACTACGCACGAATGAAAAAGGGACTCAGGAAACATGTCTCATTTTTCAGCTTGTCTCTAGGTGAGCAAAAATTTACAGCTCACACACACACACACACACACACGCACAGAAGACCACAAGATACATCATGTGGTTCTGATTCTGGTGCACTAATATACTATAAATGTACTCACATATTAATGTCATGGTATGTAATATAAACTGCAGAACATGTGAGTAAGCCATACAATTTTGTATATACTGTATATTATGTAAACTGTATATGTGTATGAATAATGCATACACATACACATAATTTCCTTGTATAGTGATATTACTACATAAATTATTGAAAGGGTTTAGGGCCAAATGATCATTTAACATTTGTTTACTTGATCCTGTTGGAGATTCTTGCTCTAGTGCATTAAATGTCAAATAAAATGCATTATAAAGCTTAATCTATAATGCACACCATGCATGTATTGCTTTATTGCAAACATCAGTATACCCCAAGCAATTAACGTTACTACTAAAAACTTGTGGTACAAGCACATTTTGTGTTCTAAACAGTTTTTCAATTGAACATATCTATTATTACTTAGACCTTCTTTAGTACCATAACGTCAGCAAAAAATAAACAAGAGGTGTATCATCAGGGTAGTGAGTCAGTTTGTGGCATTATCTGCTGTTTTTGTATCATCTATCTAACAGACAGCAAAACTTCAATTAATTATTCATGATTCCAAAATTAAAATGTAACTTATTAGTGTTTAAATTTTTGTTTACCCGGCTCCCGAATGAGTATTTGTGGCCCTACATTTCCAACATCAGAGCTCAGAAGCGAGGTGTGTTTTGCCCCACAGATTGAGGCATATTTTTACAAGGCTGCATTATGGGTCGCCACAGCAACAGCTCTCAGCAGGGCATAATAAAGTTCATTTTGATAACACAGCAGGAGCCAGAGAAAGCTTTAATCTTGGTCCCTGTTCTCCTTGATAGAGGGGCTAGAACAGCCCAACCTCCATAAAATCCAACATGCCCTCCCCTCCCCTCCCTATATGTTGCAGCCTGTTACACACTGCCACAGCAGTTACACAGTAATCATTTCATTTCACTTCTTTTTTGCAAAGACATCCTTGATCACGAGTCACTATGACAACACCTACGCCAATTCCCCCAAAAAAAGAGAAATCGGCAGTGAACATTTCTTTGCTCATTAGGGAAAAACCACGCCGTTTGCTTAACCGTGTCTTAAGCCGTCATTTCATGCTCGCTGAAAAAGCTTTTGAATCATTAATCACACAAAAAAATTCACATTACAAAAAAAGATTTACCTGATCTATAATAACTTTTCTCTATTTCTTTTTTGATTGACAAGGTACTGTGATTTAATTCCAGTACAACATACATACTGTACAATCGGCTCCAGTATGTGACTGATTGGGTGCATCACTTGCTGTAGCTGCAGCACCACCCTCACCTCCACCTGCACCTCCTGATGTTGGAAATGTACAGTATATGTAAAGAAAAATGTAAATATTCACATGAGTTTATTGTTAATAAATCGATAATTTAATTCAATGGCAATTTTTTGGGGACTGTCACAGCACTTTTGTTTTTAAACTACCATGACATCAGATTTAAGCATATGATTACACACTAGCTGTTGTTGTTATGCAGATTCAACTTTTAATTGAGACATTGATACGGTAAGGTGTCTGCCTTTCCTGTATTCGTGGTAATGATAGTGTGGTGATAGTCATAGGTGGATAAAACTAATAGTCATGACACGTTTTAGGTTTAATTGTTGAGGCAGTCTAGTTTAAAGTGTCACTCTCTGCAAATGTTATGTCTAATTGTTGACAGTAATTAGCAATTTCTGTTTGTGTGTTTTTCAGCAAACCCCCTGCTAATTAATTCATCCATGCAACCTGATCTGACAGTGTCACGTACCTACACCAGCCCCATGTGTTTTCAGGACTCTATTGACAAGGAGCTGATGGCCGAGCGCTCACTCCTTGACCCATTGCCCGATCTCCAAGTCAAAGGTCAGAAAATGAAAGTGTTTTGAAAGTCCAATGTCTGTGGTGGTCAACTACTTTTGGCAAGGCAAGAGTTACAGAGCAGTGTGCAGTTCTGCCGTTGCAGTCACAGGGATAATCCGTCTTGCTTTGAACCTGCTTTGAGGCAATCTCTAAGAAAGCTGTCACAAAGAAAAATGGTCATCACCTTGAAAGCCATCACGAATTGACCATTCGCTATGCCGCGTCCTCCTTAGTCGCTGTTGCTACGTTTGTCAAGCGTTCCGCTCTTGCTCAGACTTGCAGTTTACAGTGATATACCACTCTTCATTTATGATTATGTTTGAAAGAATGGGTCCTTGAGTTCCAATATGTTATTTCCATGGCCTAGAAAAATTCAATCAATATTTGGGAACATGAGCTACTTTCTTTCTCTCTCAAAGCCAGAAACCAGAGAACTTGTCATCAATTATAAAGTCTGGAGCTGCTCCTTAGACAATACCCATATTCTATATGGATGTATAGATTTAAATAGAGGTATAGACATATGCATATATTGTATTCATAAATAGATATATGAAGTGTCTTTGACCATAAGAATAACATGTATGGAAAATGAGCGTAGCTCCCCTTTAATGTCTCCAGCTGCTTTCAGGATGAGGACAACTAATTTTTTGGCAAGCATAACACTAATTTGATTAAGGTTGGCCAGAATCTGCACGCTCCTTGGCATTGGAAGTATTGCTCTGTTACAAGGGGCGGGGCTAGAAGGGGGGTACGGGGTGGCACTGCCCCCCCCCCCCCCCAAATTTGATTGCCCCATCCATTGGGCTAGAGTGCTGTCAATCTGACAATTGTGATTTCCATTGGATCGTCACTTTGCTTCCTGTTCTTTCAATTTTCCCAGCCATTGTCACCAATTAATGTTTCCATGATTCTGATTCAATGGATCCAGTACTGGAATTGTTGTTGTTTTTTAAGGTAGGGAAGGTTTAAGGTTTAAAATGAGAACAAGTGAAACTAATCCCTGAATTGCCTCTGTAGGTTACACTTTAGGTTAGCCGGACGTCTGCAGTTTACGTAAAAGCAGAGAAACACGCTGGTTAATCCATTCCTCATACTTCTGCACTTGTGTTTTGGGGTTTAGAAAGGCTAAATGAAAGATGCCAGCCTTACAAACTCTTCAATACTGAGTATCACTCTTACTACAGCCCCGTGCACATTGCTTCAGCTTTTGAAGACATACAAAGCTTGACAGGCTTGCTGAGTCTAGTTTCGGTTGCTAAGCTACTGTATTATTGGACTACGGCTGTTTGGGGAATGGTCAAGTGTAGAAGGATTGGTTTTACAGACACCATACTGGACTTTAGAGTAATCTTCAAGAGCTATTTTCTCACTGTTACATGCTGCTGGAATTTTTTAAAACGGAAATTATAGTGATGCCATATTTTCTTTTCTGTTGGTCTAATGTTTATGATCTCAGTTTGTTTGACTGCAATAAGGTTGCTGTTATTTATTGTATCCCTAGGTGTGGCAGAAAGGGCGGAGTACCATGTCATGTCCCACCCTCAGACATTTCCAAGGGGCCTGGCTCCAGACTATAGAGGGGTTGCAGTTGGGACGACGCTGGGCAGAAGAGGCAAAAACCTTTTCACTCCGCAAGTCTCTTTGACTCCCTGCAAGCCTCTCCACAAAGCTACTGCCGTGTTTGGTCATGCTGGAGGAAGGCTGGTGGTGCCTAACACAGGTGAGCCTACTGTGAACAAAAAAAAAACTAGAAATCGCATCGAAGCTGAAATCTATAACTTACTTCACTTTAAATCTACAGCAAAGCTGATACAAGGATTCTTGTATTGCATTTTAGAAGTTGTTTGACCTTGTCAGTGTTGGTCTGCAGCGAATATGTGGAAATGTCTCCAATTGACCAAGTAACATGAACAGGAATACATTATTTAGGGAATTTATAAAGTTAGACAGCATTGGCATTTCTAAGTGACTGGCGCGTCTTTACCCCATCAATATTTCTCAGTATATGGAAAGTACCATAGTAAATCCATAATCTTGTTTGTTTTGCTAGACTTTCTTTTTAGCTTAACACACTGTACACCATGAAGAAAATAGTGCATGTTATAGTAGGTAAGTAAAGTTTATTTCTAGAGTACATTTAAAGGGGTGCTATGCAGTTTTGGCCATTTCTTTGCTTTTTGCTCGCAGGTTTCTCTACAGAGCTTCCCCTACAGCTTTGGAATAGTGTGAAAAACTCCATTGCTACCTTGTCAGCTGGTTCCTAAATGGGCGTACGTGTACAGTGCCGTGAAGTAATTTGTTACATCGCGTGACCTGATATCACGCAATTCTTCCTGATGCTGAGTCCAGCGACTCCCCGGTCAAAAGTTGCAAGGGGGGGGGTTTCCGTTCACGGGCGCTAGGGGGAAGCGAGACAACCACCATTCAACACAAAAATAAGTAATATAATCATTCCAATGACTCCAAAGCTGTTCAGTTAAGG
>NC_045748.1:11916815-11952527 GCF_008692095.1 Etheostoma spectabile | reverse complement strand
ATTAAGCTAAAAAAAACTGCATAGTTTCCCTTTAGACACAGCTTAAGCTGACCAAAGTGCTGTGCTAAGAAGCACTACGGTGCTTTATAAAAGAACATTGAAATATAAAAATAAAAAGAATATCCCAACAGCAAGCAGCAACTCAACATAACAAAATGAGAGATTAGTGTGTTAAAAACGCCAGTGAGTAAAAATTTGTTTTTAGCCATGATTTAAAAACAAAAAATGGAGAGAGAGCACATCTTATATGTTACATCTTTACCATTATGTAAACCTGTGATGCTCAGTCGACCACATTATTCACGCAGCTTTCTCGTGGCCTCCATTTATCATCCTGTCCCTTGAGGGCCTTTATCAACTGCAGTGTAGATTGGCAGCAATTGTTTATCATACAGTAGAACATTGTGTATGTGTGTGTATCTAGAAAACAGTGTTCGTGTTTGTGACAAAGAGACCGCTGGCAGCATTGATTCAAGCCTTTCGGGACTTGCCTCCATCCGCTTTTCCTGGTGCCATCACCTCTCTGGCTGTCACCTTTAGTAAAGAGACTTGACAGCCGGGCAGGTGTGTGTGTGTCGGGTTGTGTGTGTGCATGTCTGGCTGTGTGTTGATCAGTTTTTGCATGCTTGCTTCTCTCCAGGTATCAGTCTGTTGGTGCCTCATGGGGGGATCGCGGAAGACACTAGCTGGGAAATGTACATGGTCATCAACCAGGAGGACAGCAGGTGAGGGACCCTCACTGAGACGCTGCAGTCTGCTTCTTCGGCTGCTTGCTTTTAATCTTTCAACTCATCGCACCGCATCTCTCATCTTTCTTCCTGCCACGTCGTCTCCTCCTTTCTTTGTTGTACATGCACCGCAAACAGATACGCACAGATCCTCTCATATGGAGATTACGCAGTGCCATGTACAGTACACATACTGCATACATGTACAGATGCCGACATATCCCCGACCAGCATGGGGTCTTTGCTCATCTTACAGTCACTACAGGGGAGTACATGATGTGTCACAAATACATTGGCAGCTGCAGATGGATTACATTACTGCCTTAAGGAACTGTCTCAGCAGAGAAAGATACACTCTATGACTCTGGTAGCCCGTTTTGTGTTTGTAGACATAACAGTGACAATATCTGTTTCGTATCGTAAAGGGTTAGAGTGGAGAATATTGTGAACTTTGTAAAGTCCTGGTGATATTGATTGGGTTTTTGGCTCGGTGCAATGCGATATGCTACAAGGTTTAGATGCGTGTTGCCTGCCAGCAGGAGTCTATTTCTGTACCTTTGCCGTCAAGATTTTCACAAAGCTATTACTTGGGAAGAAAATGGCATGACAGATAAGAACCGTTTGAAAAGGGGGTGTAATACCTTTGACTTCTTTGCAACAGAGCCTCACAAGGCATCTGACAACCAGAAGTCAGGTTTTGGACATATTCTTGATTTATAGCAGACAGTATCAATGTGTCAGCATATCTGCGTGAAACCCTGCTAGCAAGCTATCGCCCTAACAACACAGCTAACTGCCTGTGCTTGTCAATGAAATTGAATTCCTACATCCAAGAGAGAATAAAAAGTGACATTTAGCTCCATCTGAAAGTCATCTCAGCTGACCTCCACCCACCCACTGAGTGCCGAGGGTCATATTGGTAAAGATACAGATCAAAGGTCACTTACAGGTTGCGGCTCAGAGCTCAGTTAGCGGACTGGTTATGCACTCCCCTGCCTAAAGTTTTCCCAATTCAGCCAAGCTGCTGCCCTCCAGACTCCTGCTTTGCTCTGATAAGCCTGATGCTGTTTACTTCTCTGGCTGGCGTTTAAAAAGCTGCAGGAGCCGTGCACCGCTGAGCTGTCAGTCAGCGCCTATCTTCTGACAGCCGCAGAGTCCAGGGGAGAAATTGGATCCTTTCTTCCCATTCAAACTCGGCCATCTACATAAGACGATGCTTTACTCTGCAAAGAAAAGGAATCGATCAGCTCTGCCTCGGTTTCAGGTGTTCGCGGGAGCTTTCGTCCGTCCTCTGGGCTTTACGAGGTTGTTTTGTGTGTGATCTTCTCCAGCTCAGATGGCGACAGTGGGTAGTCCAAGGACAGAATCATACTGTGACAAGCTACACCTGATAGGATGTGACTCACATAAGTATATGGGTCAATAAGTTGAGCAGTATCAACCTCCTGTTTTGAACATACTTTGCAGGAAGGCACCGATAACTCTGTAGTGTCAGTCATACTCAAGTCAGAATAGGCTTTCTTTTAATTTTTTTGGTTTGTGGTTGTTTTTGATGTCATGTTATTTCTACTGTCCTGAGTTGATTGACGCCATTTAGTATTTGCCGAAAGTGGTCTCGCTTGCTGATTGCTACCTGGCTAGCATAACATGCTAGCAGAAGCTATTGATAGTCTGTGGATGTTGAGCATTAACATTTGACAAGTCAACAAGTAAAAACAAATTAAACAGCTGTCCACAGCACCAACGCTGTTCACATTGTGTTCTGTGGATTATATCCAGGGCAACCGGGGTACTACTTCAGGAAAGATGATTGTTTTATATGTATTTTATTTATGGCTGTGAGCACCACAAATAAAATTCCATTAACCTCCATTGATGATGTGTATTGTCAGATACCACTAGAGTTATGTACTGTTTTTTTTTGAGTTGGTGAAGTGCACCTTCAAAATGTGCCTGTTTGGAATAAGCCAATTGCTCTGCCTCCGGTATTTTTCCCGTATTGTATTATTCTTTCTTAAGAACCACTCATCCAAACAACTCCACACTGACTAACTAACTAACTAACTAACTAACTAACTAACTAACCAACCCTAACAGTGCACTTTGTTAAAAATGCCTACAACTGATTTGTCAAAAATATTTATTTTCAATGCAGTGTGATATTTAGCTCAGTCCAGCTCACGGCAATTTGAGAAAAGCAGATGACCAACACAAAAAACAATTGTTAATAAAGCAGCAAGCCGCAATTCCAAGCTCAAACCTTGAATTGTGTCATTCCACGTCCAGTCATTGTGAATTTAAAGCGCCCCCTAGTGGTCAATTTAAATGAGACTTACAGTGTGTGTGTGTGAGGTCAATATGTATGTCTTTGCTGGAAGTTTTTTGTTTGTTGGACAAACATTTAGTTATTTATAGCCTGATTTGCGCTGTATCACCTGCAGTTTGTTTGCATTTATAGCGGCCCCTGGTGTTCAATTTGAATGAAACTTTCAGGGTGTGGTTCAGATACTTATGAGGACATATCCTGAAAGACTTGTGATGATTGGACAATGAATATGTGATTTATAGTAAAATGTGTGTAAAGCCACGCACCTATCTTGCGCTTGTAGCGCCCCCTAGTGGCGTACATAGATAAAACTGCCTGGGTATATCTGGGGCACTTATCTGAACATACCCCATGAGTTTTTTTGATGATTGGCCTTACGCTTGCTGATTTGTGTTAAATTATGTCCAGAGCCACGCCCCTTTTGAAGTTCATTGCTCAATAACTTTTAATTAATTGAGATATATGCTTTATACAACTCGTAATAAGCTTGATCCATTGACAATTCACTGAATATTTGGTGGCAAACGGAGCTACGGTGTAGGAGATCTCAAAAATGTGTTTTTCAAAAAATTCAAAATGGCGGAAAGATTTTCTAGGCGGACCTTAATGATCCTTGAGGCTTTTTTGTAGAGCACATTAAGCTGCACCTGTGTGAGAAGTTTCAAGTCAGTCAGACTTACAGTGTGGGGGGCGTTGCCTTTCAAAGTTTGCATTTTGAATTCTTACCACCATGTGGCCGATTGGGTTCTTATTTCTATAGAAGCACATGCACACCATTTCCAGTTGTTCCCCTAAAGTTTCATGTTTCTGGCTCATTCCAGCTCACGCGAATTTGAGCCGCCGCGGCAGACAAGAAATAATAAAACAGACAAACTTCGCAGTTTGAACCCTAATAATGTCACGCTGGATACTTTTGTGTGAAAAGTGAAAGAGGTATGCTGTGTGTTCTGCACATATGATACAAGACTTAAACCCCAATCTATTATCTAAACTGTAAACATCATCACAGAGTGTTATTTCTTTGCTTTCATAACCACAATCTAAATAACCATTGCTAAATAACCATTTTTAATCTTTGCTCACAGGCAATCTGGTGAATTATCATAGTCTCAGCAGCAGGTAACCTTGGTTTCATCTGAGCCCGGGGCTTATTAGCACAAAAGTGCAGCTGCAGGGCCACGGTGTTTTCTGAACAGGAGATTTTATTTTTAGACAGGAGATCATAACCTCTTTTAATTTTGTTGATTGGTGACAGTATAATGACAAAGATTTATACAGCACTCTGCACTAGAAACTGTTAACTAAATAACAGCGGTCAAACAACATGTTTTGCTACATGGGACCGCTACTCTCTCAGCACACACACACACACACACACACACTCCTTCACCTCCATCTTATTTATAGAATTATAGTCATTCACCTTACAGGTAAGTGTTGCAGGGATGGAAACTACTAGAAAATCCTGTGCTGTCTCCTAATTTAAAGATATTAAAAATAATTGGACTTTACTTGGTCTCCCGGAGGGTGGGATCACCGATAGTAAGCACAAGAGACGTTTCAATTTACTGACTTTTGCTGCAAGACTGAACATTCTACTCTTCTGGATCAAACCTGCTGCTCCAACAAGACAATCATGGCACAATATTGTTATGGACTGCATTCCTAGTGAATACATCACATGCACGCTTCAGATGCTTTTTATAAGGTCTGAGACCCTTATTTGCAGCACATTGGGCCCACGATGTCATCCTCCTTGCTTTAAGGATTTCCTAGACCAGCCTGGCCTGTCTTTGTGACATGGTTTAAGTGCCCACTATCTGACGAGCTCCTTGTAGCCTTGCTATGTTATTATGCTCTGTATTGATTCTCATCTGGATACTGCTTTGCCTTACTGCAGAATATTGAGAAGGGGGAGATGGAAAATGCTCTGTTATTCATTTTCACTTTCATAATCATTTTCTATTTACTGTACCCACATGCGCACATTCTGCTGTTATTTTCCTTTCCCGTTGTATTTTGTTCCCGCTGTTCTGTGTGTTTTGTGTTTTGAAAACCATGCAATAAAAATGTTTAATAATAATAATAATTAATAATAATAATAATAATAATAATAATAAGAGTACTTGTTAAAAAACTACTGAAGTAAGATAGGAAAGTACCAGGAACTATGTGCCAAATCAATGCTGTATACTAGTTGTATACACAGTAATTGTCTGAGCTGAAACGATTAGTTGATAAAGCGATTATTTGCTTGAAAGAAATTTTTATCAACAACTACATTTATAAACAGATCAACGTTTTAGTAATCAGCTAAAGTAAAAAAGCCAAATATTTGTTGGTCCCGGCTGTGTGTGTGAGGATCTTCTGGTTTTCTCCATTTTATATCGCTGTTAATTGAATATATTTGGGGAGACTAATCAACACATCTGTAGATGTCAAATTTGGCTCTGGGATGTAGTGAGGGACAATTAATTAACTCCAAATTAATCAGAATGATCTTTGGGAAATAAATTGGAATTAGAATGGAATCAGGACACAGCTATTGACCTGGTTTGGTGGTATAGTGTTATTATTTCAACATGAGAAGTGTAACCAATAAAAAATAGTACTATTAACATCTAACTCATTCTCTCTCGGTTGGTGTTTCCTATATTTGTGTCCACACACCCTTTTCTGATGCATTTGTGCCTACTTCTCAGGGTCTGTCCCCGCTGCAGTTGTATTAATGATGTTGAGAAATATCCACGCTGCTCCAGTGACAACAGCACCAATATCATGTCCTGTATATGTGAGGTGTCCAGCCGGGCCAGCTGCATGACTGATGGTGGTCCCATTGATTGCTCTCAGTCTTCGGGGCTTCCAGCCAAGATTGGGCCCCTGGCCAAGAGTAGCTTGGCCCAGCTAATCTGTCACCAGGCTGGCCAGAGCCGGCTTCATAAGCTCCATCGACCCACCAAGCTTACAAGCTGTGTGCTAAAGCCTGTCCTCCCTAGCCCTACTGTCCATTAGTCTTGGTGCTTTAATCTTCCTCTATCTGTGTGTGCCTGTGTGTCAGCTAGTCAGGGATTGATTCATTATAAGTGTCCAAGGATTTGAGTGTACTTTATTCATAGGCAAGGGTCACACTATGCTATCTGTGTGCCTCTTTAGGCAGGGAATCCATATAGGGCTGTGCAATTAATCGAAATTTGGATCGTGATTAATTTTTCACTGTTTCTGAAGTTCCATAATTGCAACATCTAGTAGGGGCGCCCGGATAGCGCAGTTGGTAGAGCGGGCGCCAACATATAGAGGTTTACAACTCAACGCAGCGGATCCATTTGCTGCATGTCATTCCCCCCTCTCTCCCCCCTTTCATGTCTTCAGCTGTCCTGTTGAATACAGGCCTAAAAATGCCCAAAAAATAACCTTTCAAAAAAAAGTCAATTGTGTGAAATAATTGGTATTTCCAGATTGACCAAAATACTTTTGTTTATGATTTGTTTTCATAATCGTACAGCCCTAATTTCACAGTACTGATGTCCATGTCTTCATTTATAAATATATAAATAATGTATACTATATTTAAATTACAATGTTTTCACTCTATTGTTTGAACACACTACACACAGGCCTGAAATACAGTGTCAGGTCCTGCACATGCACCTGCTGGACAGGCGCCCTGAGCAGTTGGGGGTTCGGTGCCTTGCTCAAGAGCACTTTGGCAGTGCCCAGGAGGTGAACTGGCACCTCTCCAGCTACCAGTCCACACTTCGTTCTTTGGTCTGTACGTAGACTTCAACCAGCAACCCTCCGGTTCCCGACTCCCCACGGACTTAGCTACTGCCACCCTAGTCTCGCAGACCTTGGTCTGGCTAGTCCACACAGCAATCCAGGATGGGAGAAAAGCGTGCTCTGGTTTATCCGGATATCCGGCCTAAATGAGTGAATTTTCGTCAGCAGCGGAGCAATCCCGGAAGTGGAACGTCAAGAATATAGACTACTGCCACCCCAATTCATATCGTTTTAAAACTGTATCAAAATGCAAAGAGAAAAATCATAAATGTTTGTGGTGTCATGAGATGTGTTTTCTGTTTCAATATGTTCCTTTCCTGTACCTCTCTGTGTGCAGCACTGTGTCCGAGGATGGGCCAGAGATCTTCTTGAGCCCTACGGTCACGTACGGCCCACCAGGCCTTGACCTGTCCTGTCCCATAGCTATGACCATAGCTCATTGTGCGGAGGTGGCTGCTGATAATTGGACCATCCGGCTAAAGAGACAAATGCAGGACAACAAGTGGGAGGTGAGAAATTTTCCTTCAATTTCAATTTCATCTGTAGTTATCAGGTCAAAAAACCCTACTGCAACACCAGTGCAGAATGTTAACAAGTGCAAACACACAACTTTCACCAGTGCCCAGAATATCAAAAACGATCTGCTATAACTGCTACCACTTACTTTGATGAAAATTTCCATCCTGCAGTGTAGTCATGCAAGCACATAGCTGATTTCAGGGTTGCCAGCTCAGATTTGTCATTCTGTATAAAAGTCAGCCTTTCAAGCTCTACCTCATGCTGTCATACATCCAAAAGAAATGTCAGACCAAGTGCAAATGACGGCCATTAGTCATTGAAACACTCATTACTTTTGCCAGTTTAATGATAATGGTATTTCAAAGCATTACTCGTTTATGAATCTGTGAATTCTGCATTGCAGCTGTTCATAAACTAAAACACAACAAGCACAATTTACATAGCAATGAGAGAAAATCACAACCATATTTGTACACACAGCTTCTGTATGTCTGTTGTTATTTATTATATGGCAAAAAAAGGGCATTCTTTTTCAATTATTCTTAAAAAAATAATTATTTTACCAGGACCAACTGGACTGATTTTTTTTTCAGTAATTCTTTTGACTTGAGTGAGTTCCAGCAAGAGAAAAAACAATAAAACACAGAGACATACGATATAATGACCAAAACATAGAAGCTATTTAATTTGTCTGCTGGAGCTACTCATTAAAAAAAGGTTTAACAGAATAAAGCCCTATAAATTGTCCCTGAACTAGAAGGTTGTTTTTGTATACCGCTAAAAGTTTTATGCAGCTGTTCCACTCTGATACCTCAGTGTGAGGACAAAGAAAAAAATTGACAAGTGTGCTTGTTTTTAAATATTTAAGACTTCATTGCTCTAAATACAGCATAGTGCTATATCTGTGATTGCTGGTGTGAGATTTTCTTTTTTCACATCAAGCTTTTTTTCAGTAAAATAACACCTCTGAAAAGTCCTGTAGAGCTACTTCAAAGCCTCACAGAGACTTGTTCAGACATCTGACTTCAATCCAAACACTCCCTCTCAATGTTTTTGTTCCATCTTGGCAGAGTGGACACATCTAGTATGCTCTTTTAATGTTTAACTAACCTCATCAAAAAGCTTTGGGGACCTCATCGAGTTAGAATGACCCCAGAGCCACTAGCTTTGCTTGGCCTTGGAGGGCCTGTGGTTTTCTCCCCAGCCTGGTCCTTTCACTATGTCTTGACATTTACACAGACGTAATTTGCCGGGGGACGTGTTGCACAAAAGGGAGCTATCAAAAACCCCATCACTGATGGTGGCTATATGCCATCCAAAAGGAGAGAATAGGAGAGAGAGTCGGCTGAGAAAGACGAGACCGACAGAGACATGCAGACGAGATCATAGAAAGAAGAGGAGATGTTCTCCAAGAAAATGTAACGGCGGGACCCGTCTCTGTCTCAGGGAGATAATGAGCCCTTCATCTCAGGAAGGATGCTTACTCAAAAGCTAATCTCTGGAATTAGCAATATAATGGGCGATGGAGGTCTCTCTCCCCCTCAGTCTGTCTCTCTTTCCTTCTCACTTTCCTTCTCCCTCGCTCTGTCTGCCTCTCAGTGCCATTTCCAATAAAGCGTGCACTTTTGTCCCGCTAGAGTTTGACTCCATCATTTCTCCTTGGCTGCCTGGCAGGGATGAGCTATGTTATGGAGATCCTTCTGCTGCAGCTTTAATGGGGCAGGTTTAGGAAGCTGTGGGCCACTAAATTACCCTGCATTACTTAAGATGGCTCAGGCAGGCCATATGCAGAGGGGACCTGTGGGTCACAGTTATGTTTCAAACGTGATTTAAGGAGGATTGAGCACAAGATGAGGAGCAATTGGCCTTTGGACACAACTGCACCCAGCTAATCCGTTTTGTCAGTGTAACTGTATCTCCATCTGTTTAGGTAATGTGGTATTGTTCATTTGGCCCTCGTTCAGCTTTGTACATTTCCTGATCCTGAGTCTGTGTATGAGGTAAAGTTTCCAGTTTACTGTCTGCGAAGTGTCAGAATAATATCCTTGAACAAGTCAGCCACCTTTTGAATTTAAAATACTGAAGTTATGACCCTCACGGCCTGTTACATAACAACCTTTAATAAGCTAATAGATGGAATAATATGTCTCGTTCAACATTGGCTGATTTGTGTTCAGCTTTTAGTTTGCTGGTTCAGTTAAAGCCTCTTTCTACCTCTGCAAACAAATTTTTGGCAGTAATTGAAATGTTAATATTCATGAATCAGTATGCTCAGCCTCAGGCGGTTGCTGATCAGCTAGTCTTGCTTTGCCAGACCTTCCTACACAACACTGCGGAGGAGGGTCTGGCTAGTCCACACAGCATTCCGGGATGGGAGAAAAACAGCTATTAGCTCTGGTCTATTGGCATTTCTTTAAACCAATCACAATCGTCTTGGGCAGTGCAAGCGCCAAACAGAGTCCCGGTGCCGCTGCCGAATAGCCCCAGGAAGGAACTTGTTTTGGTGGAACGTGCAAAAATTGTTTTAGTCGTGCGACAGAAAACTCAGATTGGACAGCTAGTCTAGCTAGCTGCTCTGAGGGGCAGTTAACCATAGTCCTCAGAAATCCACCGGAAGAATGGCAACAGAAAGAGAAGAGAAGGTAACCGACATCCGGCGAAATTTCCAGCGCAATCCCGGAAGTGGAACGTCATCGATAAAGATCACTGATCAGCTGACAGCATTCCAATACTGAGCTGTCCTCCTGAGAAACCCAAAAATGAACTATTAATGGCTCTGATTATGTGTTTAATGCATCAGATATAAATATGGTCTCTCCTCATGTTCCCCCCCCCCCCCCCAAAGGAAGTGATGTCTGTGGACGAGGAGAGCACTTCCTGCTACTGTCTGCTAGACGCCCAGAGGTGCCATGTGCTGTTGGAGCATCCAGGTCGCTACGCCCTGTTGGGGGAGCCGCTGAACCAGGAGGCGGCCAAGCGGCTGAGGCTGGCTGTGTTTGGAAGTCCGGATAACTGCAACTCTCTGGGCTTCACCCTCAGGGTCTACTGTGTGGACGACACGCCTCATGCATTTCAGGTATGAGGGAGGATGGAGGATAGAGAGGGAAACGAAGAAGAAACTGGGATGATTCAATGTAATGAGATAGTTTTTTGCTTAGAATTGAATAGTTTTGTTTCTTGATCACATCTTGTTTATGGATTTACATTTACTTTAAACTTGTATACGTGATGTGTCATGAAACATATTTAATTCAATTTAATTTTCTTCATAGTGTCTGATCATTACTGGAGTTCTCTCTAAACACTTTACAGATAGAGTAGGTCTAGACCAGGGGTTCTCAAAAAACACATCACTCAAAAGGTCCGCATCTGATTTTTATACCAGGTCTGAACTTTGAGAAGCCCCGGTCTAGACCATAATTCATACATAATATACAACGACCCAACAATTTCCCCATGAGAAAGCATTTGGTGCGACAGTGGCGAGGAAAAACTTCCTTTAACCTCGAACAGACCCTGACTCCTGGTGGGCGGCCATCTGCCGCTGCTGGTTGGGAGACAGAGATACGGGAAAAGATATGCAAAAATATGATTTATAATAATTATAGCAGTTGTTGGTATGATGAACAGTGGCAATTATAGTAACAAATTGTTAGGAGAAAAAACAGGAAAATCTTTTTTCTGAAAGAAAGAAAGAAAGAAAAAGACTGAATGAAGATTCCTACTATGTTTGCCCTGGTTCTGGATGACTGTACTTTGGCACAGTGGTGCTTTTAAGCTCAATGTCACCATGCTATGATGCTAACAATCACTGCTATCATTGCATAGTTCTGGAGGTATTTGGTCAAAAAACAAAAGTAGTGACAAAATCTGATTATGGCGCTAGATTAAAAGGGATTTAAATGGATCATCATTGTTTACTACACTTCACCCTGAGTAGGACATGAATGTCTGAACCAGACAATCCATTCAATAGTTATCTTGACATTTCCCCCTAATACCACAAATGTCAACCTCATGGTGGCACTACAGGAAAAGTTAAAGGATCACCAAAGTCATCAGCATCTGGGCATCATGAATGCATGTACAAAATGTCATGGCAATTCTTTGACTAGTCCTTCAGTCCACTGAAGTGGCTAAAAACATGAATATTTCTAACAAAATTTGAATATAATAGGATGTAAAATATATGTATATAACAAATTGAAATTACAAGAGTTTTGGACGTTGTGGCTAGTGTTTTTGCCTGGGAGAATTGCTGTCTGGGTTTTTTGTGCTCCACTGAAGATCTGCCTGTTTCGTAACATTGCCACTGGGAGATGCTTGATGACTAGGAGACAAAGAGGGACTTTTAATTACAAAGACAACAGATGCTCCAAGGTTGCTTCTCTGCCCTTTCTTTGCGTAATTTAATTTGCTCTCTGTTAATTGAATGTGTTTCAGCATTGCATTCCATGTGATAAGTATTTGAACAAGTTAAAATGGCACATTCTCAGATGCGGCACCAGTTTGTCGCTGTGCTCCTGTGTGATGCTTTGTGGAACGTTTGCCCTTCTCCTTGCACACAAACACACCTCTTTCTGTTCAAGTGTTCTGCGGCCAAAACTACTTTTTTACAAGAGCGATTTGTTTCTATCTTAATTAAACACCCGCACACAGCTTTTCTCAAGCAGTGCTGATAGTTGTCCTGTGTAGCCACAGGCACTACTTCACTTTTGGCTTGATTCAAGAGGTAGAATTGCATTGGAACAAAGAAAAATTGGGTGTAGGCGCCAAGAGCCAGTTCACCCCACCTCTCCCATCAGTCAGACATGGTTATTTGTTCATTTGTTCTTTTTTTTGTTGGCTTTTGTTTGTGCTTCATACGACAATTAATTTCCCCTGTGAGCTTGAAGCAGGAATTGATCAGGTTCAAGACAGCCTGCTTGCTTTGAATTCCCCTTCTCTGTGTGATGTGTGACTGAGAGAAAAAGCACCATGCACACCGGACTCTCACCCCCCCCACCCCTCGCCGCATTCCCAAGACACAGAAAATGGAAACACAAACATGCATACCAACACATGCACGCAGGTTGTCAACCATGAATTCAAAAATTCAACAATATCAGAAGGCAGGAAGGCAAAAAGTATAATATTGACAAAAAGACTTGGATTTTGGAGTTTGGATTTGTATCTCTGTTTATGTCTCGTCTTTGTGTACGACCAATGTGTTTAACAATTCTGACTGCTCTCTTTATTTAACTTTTAGGCTCTAGCAGTGTCGGTTTCATCCCTTTTGTGTCTGGTTGCAGCAAAACAAGCTGTTGAGCTTTTCAACTTTCAGGGGCCAATCGTTCTGGATGCATTCTGAAGCTTTAAAATGCTTCTCTGCTTTTATTTTTCATTTAGATTACATTTTTATCTACGTCATGGTCACAGTGTTTATCGAAATAAGATTAGAGAAGATAAAACTGTATTCAACCCGAGGGAAATTGCTGTGCAGCAGTTGCAATACATAGTAAAGGGAGAGTGCAAATAAAAAAATCTACGATAACAATAAGGTCCAAATGCCAAAACCAGGTTAACAGTATGGATCATAAACATATAAACAGGTTAACGGTAGGGATCAGTCTAGGTGGGTTTCATATAGATATGGATGTACAGTATCAGATCTGAAGTATGGGTAAGTGCAAGAGTACAAAAAAATGTACAAAGATCACAGCACATAAAAGCTGAAGCTTCCAGCGTGCACAAGCACTAAAAGCTTCTACTGTGTATTTGCAGTAGTTTTTTGGTGTTACTTTAACCATTCATTTGTGTTTGTGTTACATTTCCTTTCACATATCTAAAAAGGGTTTTCAGAAAAGGAAGTTTATATACAGCCCATCACAATTGCTTCATGTTTTCCAAGGGGCTTGTTTTGTCTGACCAACATTCAGATTTAGTTGACTGTCACAAAAGACGAAAGTCCAAAGTCTCAAATCAATGTCTCATGCATTCTCACTGATAACCAGTTTTATTTATGACACTTACCGCTAACCCGTTTAGAACCTGTTTACATTCCTAGCATTTTTTTTGCACCACACTGATAATCCTTTTTTTACATATTTTGCTTAATTAACACTCTAAATCTTTAGAGTTGTTGTACGGCAACTGCTGCACAAAGATTTCTCTCGGGGTAAATAAAGATCTATTTTATCTTTTTAAGTGATTGTCAAAGTAGTTGACAATTAATTTGATTAATCAAATAATAGTTTGAGGTTGTTTTTTTCAATTTTACTCTTCACCCTAGATGAACTACTACAATGTATCTCAGACTTGTCTGTGTGTGTTTTCTGTTTGCATATAAATTGTAGGTTTGTTATTAATATCAAGAGAAACATATTCTTGTACATACTGTGTACTGTACCTGGCTTGAATCCTGGCTTGATACACTGAGGCAATCACCCATGTAACATATCTGCCTTTTTTCCCACTTCCCTACCCCACGAAAAAAAAAAAAACACACCTTTCCTTATCAGGAGGTGGTGGTGGGGGAGCGCAGCAGGGGCGGGCGGCTGCTGGAGGAGCCTAAGATGATGCTGTTCCGGGGGAACACTTTCAGCCTCCAGGTGTCCATCCAGGACGTCCCACAGTTACTCTGGAGCATCAAGCCTTTCACCACCTGCCAGGTAGGCAGTTTATAACTGTGAGTTTGTGTCAATTAGTGCGAAGGAATTTGAGCAGCGAGCAAGTTTACTGTATGTGCATCTCACTTGTAATGTACACCGAGTTCACAGAGAGAAGCTGTGCACCTTCATCTTCTCAGCTTCCTCTGTTCCTCCATAAAAAAAACTCTCACCTCTACCAGTTTTGCTTTTCCTTACTTGGTCACATCAAAGCCAAAGGACAGCAGCAAGGGCACAGCAGGAGATCACTAAGGCTAGCTATCTCACCTACACACACACACACACACAAAATTAATTATGACTGCCAGGCAAGCACACACACACACACATCTCCTACTTATCATCCTAGGGGTCTACATGCTGCATGTTCTGCTTTGCCCTGTGATGTTTATCCCACCAGTGACATCCTATTAGCTGCATAGTGTGTCCGGAATACCAACAATGTGTTCTTGGAGAGGGAAGAGCCACTATAGCGCTGTTCCTACGGGGAAGATGGCTGTAGGCTTTAATTCAGACACCACTCTGGTCTGAAGGAGGCTTTTACAAGTAGCCGTCCTCCTGTCTGATGGATCTGAAGAGAGGATGATTCACCCTATAAAACAGTGTTTTTGACCTGTTCTCACTGTGCCACTGTCTGGGTCACGCAATAGTTAGTAATGGAAGTTGAAATTGGCCTTTTAGATTCCATTTACTCCAAAGGTCTGTTACTTTTGGGTTTTCAGCTGCCTCTTTTGGAGGATATGCAGTGCAAACTGTAAATTAAGGCATGTCTGTCCTGGCTCCATAATCACATTACAGTTCTTGATCTAACAGATTGGCATATTATCAGAATTTGGAGAATACATAACAAGGTGGATACGTCTGGCTGGGAAAATCTTAAGCTAATGCTGTTGGCTGTACAGTTACTAAAAAATGTATGATTTTATAATATTACATAGACTATTTCTGCAAATGGTGTGGGCTTCTAATATTTATTGACCTAATGGTTGCGTGTAAAACTAGCTGCACTGTTGGTTGTAATGCAAAAGTAAGTTGATTATTTCTCCCAGGCAACCTTAAGTAACATAATGTAGAATATATTACATCTTTGCACTAATGGCTCCAGCTCTTTCAGCGTTAACAGGATACATTTTCGTCCCTTGGGCTCTAAATGCCTGTTGGTGTTCTGTCTGATGGGTAAACTGCTTGATTAGGTAACGCCATTGATTGGCTAAAGAGGCTACTTATTCACTCCTAATTAATCATGTAAACAGCAAAGTGGGTGACAAAGCAGGACTGAAATAACTAATGTCTTTGATTTAATGAGTTTGTTGTCTCCTCCGCCTAATCCTATCGCTGTCCTCCCTGACCGCTGTCTGCCTGTCCTTGCTCTGCAGGAGTTCTCCTTTTCTCAGGTGTGGGCCAGTAACCAGCGTCCCCTGCAGTGTGCCTTCTCTTTGGAGCGATACAGCCACTCCTCGTCTCAGCTCTCCTGCAAGATCGGCATCCGCCAGGTCAAAGGCGAGGAGCAGATTCTCCAGGTCTACACGTCTGTGGTGGAGGTGTGTAGCACTCGTAGAAACAGTGTCCTCAGTGCGTGGGCAGTCAAGCGGCTTGTTAATAGGTTCTTTTATTACACTGAATAACTCTTGATTTGATTTAAGGGTTTGCTTAATGAGCCTCTCTGAGAGCTTTTCATGTATAGATTGCAAATTGTCTTGATAAGTCTTTGTCCTTGTCTTCATATTGAGCATTTCAGCTGCAGTATCAAAATCACCCTGACACCTCTCCGTCTTTCTTTCTTTCTTTCTTTTTCCTTCTTTCTTTCTTTCTTGCTGCCAGAATGAAAAGGGAGTGGTTCCCTTTTTCAGTCAGTCCGACTGCACCATCACCTCTCAAACAGGGTCAAGGGCCTTTAAAATCCCTGTGTCCATCCGTCAGCGGATCAGCGCCACCTTTGACACAGCTAATGCCAACGGGAAGGACTGGCAGCTCTTGGCTCAAAAGCTTCACATAGACAGGTATCAGAAGTGTTTAGAGTCCTAGCGCTCTAACTTCAGCATTTTTTTCTTAGTCTTTTTTGTTTGCTGTTGCAGTTTCCCTCTCACTAAGTCATGTACTGTATGTGTTACACAAGCTGAGATATATGAAACAGCTGTTACGTTTTGCTTAGGTGTTATTACAGAATAATGAATAGAAAGCAGAAATGCTGTATGTAAACGTTCCCACTTTGAATGCTATTTTTAATCTGGAATTTAGGCACCGTGTCAGCTCTAATCTTCCATCATTCACCAACCAGCCTTCAGTAACACACCACACTGCTGATTTCATTATAGATCTAGAAACACATGCACAGAGAGAGGGGGGAGGGGGGAAGAGATGTAAGGGCCCACTTTAGCACAGTCAGAATAACAGGAGAGAAGATGCAGTGGTTTGCAGAAATAGGAAGGAAGGTCTGAGACCGCTGACAGGCCAGCCGCTGGCAAGAAAATGTGTTCATGTTAGCAGCATCTCTACATGTGCTCCATCCTTCACCCCATTCTAAACTTTCCACAAGGTCGTGCCAGGTCAGTATTGGCATAGTCTGCGGAGGATTTCAGTTGTTTGGAATAGGGTTAGCACTGTTTGTGCTTCAGAAGAAAAGTCAATAATCAAGAGCATATAGCCAAGAAGACTCTTAAATCTGTGCCATCAGCTCCATCAAAGCACTTGAGGAAAAAGAGTACTGAAAGTGAGTATTCTATCTTGCTTGCTAGTTGGACAAACATAAGAGGAAAAGTAAGCTAAGACACTGTGACTGAAAGTATGTGATAAAGGAGTTCCACTTAAACAGAGTCTGAAAACTGTGTCTATGACTGACGACTGGGAAAGGATTTGAGAGTTTTGCTTCTACCCAATCGAACACACCACGAAGCATGTAATGAGAACGTCTCTAACAAGTTAAAGCTGTGGTGGGTAGAAAGCAAAAAAAACGCCGGGATTTGAAGTGAGTGAGACCTCTTCCTGCAGCTCTCCCCTCTCTGTCGCACCGGCAATGCATCCGCAGAACCACCAATAGGAACGCGCTCTCTCTCTCTCTCTCTCTCTCTCTCTCTCTAAAATGACCTGTGATTGACCAAAGTCACCCGTCACGGGCTAGATTATCTAAGGCCTGAATAAAGAGCCAAGAGGAGGTGCAGAAGTCTAGTTTTCTCTCAGACCACTTGAATTACAATATGCTGAAAGATTATTATGGGATCTTTACCCAACCAGGCTAAAAATAAAGAGCCTATCACAGCTTTAAGCTGATTGTTCTAATTATTTCTCTGAATGTGTGGAAACATCATCATACCAAGGGCAGAATGGGGGGTAAAAAGGAGAAGTGGGTGGAAATCCCATTGTAATGAAACAGTGCACTCTGTTGGATAGGCATTATAACAACAGCACAGGAAGAAAATCTATGTAAATGAAGTGTTGCTCCTTTTTATACAATAAACCATCTGGTCTCACTACATTTTGCTGTACCAATAATAATGTTGACCTTCAGATAAACCAGTTTACTTGATCTTTGCTGACTATAACTGCCTGTCTTAATAGTCTGATTACTTTAGAGCAAACCATCAAGTAAAACCGTTTTATCAAATATTATTTTTCTTATACTATGAAAACAACAAGTCGAATCTGACCTGTGGCCCTTTTCTGCCTGTCTTCCCCTCTCTTTCTCTCCCCTTTTCCTGTCTATCCACTGTTGCTGTCGATTAAAGGGATAAGCCCCAAAAAATAATCTTTGAAAAAAAAAGAAAAAAAAGGGGCACTCCACCAATTTTACACATGATGTTCAGTTTAGTCATCAAGACGAGAAGGTTACTACTCAGTCAGTGAAAACAGCAATATGTCTTCTATTGCTCTTCTTTTTTTTTCATTTAGCAAATAAAATGCACTTATGCCTTCAGGCACAAACAAGTACACATCATAATACAGGAGAGTTGACTACAACAACAAAAACATCAAAAAATAAATAAAGAATGAAAATAAAACAATGCAATGAAAGACTAAGGTAAGTTGAAAATGAAAATAATAATAATACAAAAATATTTGAAAATCCTCAAATAAATAGGGCCAGATCTTAAAATAGAGCAATTTATTTGACCTCAGGTGGTTTCATCTGTTTTGAAAAAATGACTCTCACGATGTTAAAGTGATGTCATCAGGGTCGTCTCGGCTTGGGCTTGAGACTTAAAATATGAAAACAGAAAGGCTGTGTTACAAACTGGGTGTGTGGAGTCTGACCCATATTGGGTTAAAAGTCAGGATATATCTGCCTCGGCTATTTTAATCTTTCCTCTTTTATGAGTTCCTCATGTGTATGGAAGTGCAATACTACAGTAAATCACTGGAGTCACCCTTTAAAAATGTCTCTGCGTTGGCCTTTTAAATATAATTAGTGCAAGGCAATCACTTCATTGCTGAACAACTATTAACTGGCACTTTCATTTGTTCTCAGTGATTGCCCCCTGCATGGCGATCCACTCTAATATAATATTCCATTTTTCCCTCGCCTGTAGGAACCTGTGCTACTTTGCATGTCAGGAGAGCCCATCATCAGTGATTCTGAGTCTGTGGGAAGCCCAGCACCAGGACTCAGGGGACCTAGACTCTCTGGCCAGTGCCCTTGAGGAAATCGGCAAAGTCCAGTCCCCCAGGACCGCCACTCTTGGCTGCAGCAGAGAAGAGCGGGACTCAGAATTCACTAAACTTGGGTAGGGACGATTCTACAGCAGATCAATATAATGATGAACCTTTACTGCATGAACACTGATGATCAGGTGTACTAGCTAACCTATGGGGAGGAGGAGAAAGAGGAGACGCAAAGAGGACTGGAACGGAAACTCAGTTTTGGACTGTTACTAAAGGAACACCTTTGCTGAACCAAACGGCAAAAACAGACAGACGGGAATCAAGGAACAACCAATGGAAGTCAGTGAGGAAGTATTTCTGTTATTGAGAGGCACCACCAAAATTTTAGAAAAGGGACATATAAGTATCCTGCACCCACCTTTTGATTGAGAAATGTCAACTCCTGACAGGTTTGATAACCTGTATTGAAGGATTATGGATATCTGTGTGAAGAGGACTCTCCACGTAGGATGGAGTGTGTTGTAGACAGACAACGTCAATCAGGCTGGTGTTGTGACTTTCCCAGGATCGGATGGGCTTGCACTTGCCCCCAAAAAGTCCTCTGGGCTGTCAAAAATATTTAGTGTAATGTCATTTTGTTGTCATTCACTTTCCAGATCCCCTAATGCTTTTTTTTCTTCTTTTTTTTTCGTCCCTACAGCGTGTGTCTGATGTTAGGTGCTGGAGTTAGAGAAGGAAACAGAAAGTGAGGAGTACTGGATATCACTTTTGTCAGAAATACTGACAATGATTAGCATTTAAAAAGATCTGATGATGTCCACATGCTAAGAAAAATAATGTAAGTCTGTGTAAGAGATGACTTTATAAACTGTGCTAAATTGGCATTGATCACGTGGATAACTATCATTTAGCAAGAAACACCCACATGTAGAACATTTTCAACCCTACTTGCAGAATACATTGTCAAAGCAAAGGCTGCAGAAGAGGATAAGATATCCCAATGTAAAATGCAATGCAGCCAGAGGTGCACCGCATCCCCTAATGTCTAATGATCAACTTCTCTGTGTGATAAGTGACTCCATACCCGACAGACAGTGGGAACATTACATAAATTGCAAATTGTTGACGCTGGTTAAGTGGTGTGTATGTTTAAGACCCTCTGGGACTTAATGTTTTTGATTATTATTTTCTATTTAAATTTTGACTTTTGATGTGAGCTGCCTTTTATGGATCGTATTTAGAGACACTCCCACTCATTTGTCTTCTCTTCCCAGGCAGAGTTGCTCCACCTGCCCCTAAACATGATAAAGTGATTTTGTGTTGAACTCTGTGTTGTGTATGTGTGTGTACTTTTAATGAATTCAATTCTTGAAAGGCCTGACAGCCCAGCATACTGTTTGGTGAAGAAACCAGCCACAGTAAATCTTCAAAAACTGTATTCAGCAAAGAGATGAAACAATTAAATACAAAATGCAATGTTTTGGAAAGATGTAAAAGATCCAAGTAAGCACTCTTTAAGTTTGATGGCAGATCCTGTCATTCCTTCATAGAAGTACTTAAAGGGATATTCCGACATTTTTGGAAATAAGCTATTTGCTCTCTTGCCGAGACTTAGATGAGAAGATCAATACCACTTTATGAGAATGGTAACAATCTTTTCTAATATTTTTAATTTCCCAAAATGTCAAACAATTTGTTTAATTAACTTAGACTCCCCGTTCATATGCAAGCTGCCAAAGAAGCTCCAAGCGTGCTCATGCTGGCTCTACAATGGAAAAGCACATTCCTGTTGATGTGTGTATTCATGGAAACATTCTGAGATATCTAACCACAGAGATATGCATGCCATTCCATAGTCTCTGAGGTCCTGATAATCCGTTTTCACTGAGCCATGACTGCCAAATAATCAAACTGCAAATAATGCAGACCTGTAGTTTATCAGCAAGCCTACTGTATCTGTATGGATCAAAGAACACCACGTGTACAGACAGACCTCTATATGGAGACTGATTCTTCAGTATCAGCTGGAAAAGGTCACAGTGTAGAAAGGCCAAAGCTTGGAGTATTACACTGGGAAGAAACACACTCAAATGTATAATGTAAAATGTATTATACAGACAGCAGGATCTAAACCTACATACTAAGCATGTAAAATACAGTTAAGTCTCTTCACTAGACTTTCCTTATGTTTAAAAGTACATTATGAGGGGGTTGAAGTAACTGGGGGTGCAACTAATGAGTATTTTCATAATTGATAGTATTGGTTTGGTCCATAGTTTGCCAGAAAATATAAAAAGATGTCCATCACAGTGGCACATTAAAATCTCTTGTTTTGTCCGACCGGCAGTCCTAAACGCAAAGTATCTTAATATCCTAGAACACAAAGGTGTGCAAAAAGTCACACCTGAAGCTGAAACCAGTGATTTTGTTTTTGGCATTTTAGCGTCATGACATATAGATGAATCGCCTAATCATAACCGCTTTAGAATAATAGTAGTAGTCCTACCTTAACATGTGCTCTGCTATAAACATCCTTTAAACTCATCAATGAAATAAATAATTTGTGTCAGTCAAACAGCCAATCTGGGATTATTGTTGTCACCATCCTGACTGAAGGTCAGTCTTAAAGGTATTCCAATGTAAGGTCATGCTACCAGCACACGTTATTATGGATCCCACGTAACTTCTAGGGAAGTAACCCCCTATGAGGCAGCATGATTGGTTGGGGTTAGGAACAAATCTGGTTACGTTACCTTGCAAAAACATGGATGCCGGGTGAATGCTATCGAAGGCTGGGTCTTGGTTAGAAGTTGCGTGGGTTCCATAATAACGTTACTGGCAACTGTAGTTAGCATAGCTGCTAATCAAGCTTAAGCGGTAATATAGCGCTTAGCCTCCTCAGCTACAAGGTTAAACAGCTTGGCTTTAGGTGCTAGCTAGCATACAAATCAACTGCTTAAAGCAGCTTTTGATAGACTTGGAAACCTGTTCTTTTAACGACTCCAATAAGCCATGAAATATTTCAGGTGGTTAGTCCTTGTTTCGTCAGATGGACTGTTGGGAGTTTCAGTAGAACAATTTTCTTTTTAGAGATTTCAAGCACAACCAAATTAATATGGACCCACTGTAATCTTAGTGAGCCTCCCGATTGAGAGGATAATCCACATTTTGAAGTAATTTGTGAAAATTACATGAAACTGCTACATGAAAGAGTTGGTGCTAGCAGTGCGGTGATTGGGACAAGCTTGTTTCTTCAATTCCTCAATGGACCAGCATGCATACGTGTTACTCCCATACTTACAGTAGGACTACATTGACTTTTTTTTACAGCAGTCAGATTATTTGAACACTTATTTCTTCCTCCTGGGATTAATGGCTCCTTTACCGTATTGATTTTCTACTAACTTGTAGCATGCTGACAACTGTGGATGAATTCTCCCACTGTGCCACCTGGAAGAGCATTCATACCTATTCAAGGTCTGGAACCTCCTGCCGAGCTGTAGTGTTAGCTAATGGTGCCAACGTTGCTTTTTCTCGAAAAAAGGTTATTACTGTAGCTGGTCTCAAAAGAGAAAAGAATCCTGTGAGTTTAAAGACAGTTTCCTGAGATATTACCCACAATATATCCCACTGATGTATCATCACTATAAGAGCTGACTCCTTCAGAATCATCTGTTGACCTTTCTGCTGAAGCACAGAAAATGTCCTATATCCTCTGTGTGATAAATCCTTTAGGGTAACTTTTTTGTTATTATTATTATTGTATTTACAAATGTTTCAGTGCTTGGGATGGGATCAGTCAGATCTCCTTGGATCAAAAGAAATTGGACACAACACTCCATTCCAGCTGCGTAGTTAGAACTTTTAGGGCAGGAATAGGAGTAACAAAAGAACGCAGCCAGCAGAATGCCTAAAGGGAGGACAAGAGGGGACGTAAAAATGTTTGTCTCTAGCCAGCAGTTGGACAGGTGCTTAGGCACTGTTCCTCCATGTGATACATTTCAGCAAAATATCAAAATCTCACCAACGGGAACTGAAATTATTCCAGTAGACCGAAAGCTTGAGAAAGGAAATTTGTCTTGACAACCATCCTGTTACAAATCTGATGGTCTGCTAAGCAACCAAGTTCCATTTAAAGAACTGGACCTGAGACATACTGTAACTCGAGGAGACCTTCACAACAACAAATAACACCCATTTTTTAGATATCACAGTGGAAAGTTTAGTCTTCTTCTCTGCACAACTGAGAGTGATGAGTATTACACTATCCATCAGTGGTTTTCAGTCAGGGAAGGAGCCACACATAGCTATGCAGATCTATAACGGATGGTGATAATGTTGTGATTCATGCCACCTTGTAAAGATTTTATGGACTCTGCTGGAGTGAAGTTTACTTTGGATTTTGTTTTCGGAAATCTTGTTGGCAAAGGCCTTGAAGCTTCACTGTAATTGACTTTTTTTTTTGGCTCAATGCTTGGACAATAAGGTGTTACGCTGCCAAGTCTCTCTCCCAAAACGTAATTTTTTATTCCAGTGTGTCAGCTTAAAATCTCACACAACCTACCTTGACCTGAAGTTTTGCTGTCTCTCTTATATACACACAGACATGTATACCACCACATGCAAATTTAAAAAGGAAACTAGCTGTATAGTCCCATCATGTTTGATAACCCTATCCACAAAAATACACAGTTTTCTAATTCTAACACTAACTAATTGTGCCTCTCCATGTTGGTTTGGTGTCATCAGAGAGTCTGACCAGAATGTTTTTTATTATATACCATATCAAAGAAACTAGTATGTTATATGCAAGTTGTATTGTCCATTGCCCTGAACAGTGCCCACCTTGTATACACTGCAGAGGTGTTTCCTAAGAATGCTGAAGCATTTAAACCTGTTATCTCCCATGCCAGGAACCTACAGCGACGATGAGCTGACTAAAAATGATTTGACCATCTGTCACCTGAGGATTCTCAGTATGTCCGCCGGTGTCCTTTACATAAACTTGATGACTCAGAGAGTGTTTGCGTGTGAGTGTGTGCAAAGAAAGTTGCGTGTAACTTTTAAAAAGCTGTATTACATGTCCTTGGAAAATCCAGCCTACGGTAGTGCTACTATTTCAGCATATTCAGACGTGTGATGTGATGTGTTTTTCTCACAGCCTACTATCTGAAGCGCTGCATTGCTTTGGAGAAGAAAAAAAAAAGAAAACAATGTTAACTTGAGTCAAAGTATATCAATTCATCAAACGTGGTGAAAGTTCAAGTCAAAAGGTTATTATTCTTTGGTTGTTTTTTTTTGTTGTTTCTGTTTCTCGGCTTTTCTTTCCAGGATGAAATCTATACTGCCTCTTAAATCCTATTGTTACTGGTTATGTATCCAGTGCAATGCATTTCTATACGTTTGCTTTGAAACATCTCGGTACATTTTCAGTACTCCAGATTTGATTAACGTGCTATATGAATGTTTATGTTGAAGGTGAAAAGCGTGACAGTCATGCTGCTTATCACGAGTGATGTTCCCTTACAGCCAAGTTCTTTTTCTTTTTCAAAGATTTGCAATTTTGAAACTGTATATACTGTATTGTGTTGAAATAAATATGCAGTGAAAGCATAGGATTTACTGTTTATCTGTGGTTTATACATCTTACTTTCCTTTCATCTTATGTTTGGTCTTTTTCAAGTAGCACTCAAAATGCAACGGGGGTGTGACCAGGCTTTGGTTTCACTAACGTGACTTCAGAATCCGATTTAATGGCCAGGTATGTACACAAAGACAAGTCGTTTGACTCTGGTTTGCTGTTGCTCTCATTGTACTTACACAGAATAGACATACAGCTAACACAAGGACATAAAGTTGAACAAAGCTACACATAAACATATTTACAGAATGTATTTAACACTATAACAAATATTGAATTTACTTAAAAAGGTGGATGCTTGTTGTTACAGGGTCACTGCACAGGGACTGATCCTGACACTATGGACTGGTGTTAAATTATCATCACAGTAGTCTATATCCTTGACGTTCCACTTCCCGGATTGCTCCGGTGCAGGAAGCACCGCCCAGTGCACGCATGTCCGATTCCTTCCGCTTTCTTTGTGTTGGGAATTTTAAACTCCAGTGGATTTATGAGGACTATTGTTGACTGCTCCTCAGATCTCTGCAGGGTAAATTGAGACAGCGAGAAACCGATTGTGTGTAGGGTGTGATGGGTCTGTAGTGACGCTTCCTGCCCTTTTCTTGGATTAAATCTAATCTTCCTCCAAAATGTAATTTCTACAGTTTCATAAATCTCCATTTTAAAGATTTTAGTTATTAAATGTATGAAGTATTCATCAACAGGAGAACAAGAGTCCACAGCTACGCTATAGCAGCTCTGTGAGGCTGTTCTTAAAAACACAATACTAAATCTATGAGGAATTGCAAGTAGGGACATGAGTACCTTTATATTGTATTGTATTATAAAAAAAATATATATGCATCTAGCAGTAAAAACAACAAAAAAGATGAACAATTAGTAATTAAGACTGTACAGTCAGTACAGCAGTAGGAGGGTTAAGAGTCTTATCCCACATGAAACACTTATGCATTCGCGTCATGATGATACTTGATACAAGTGTCAAAAACAAAGTGATCTACAGGAAATGAGCTGTTTCAAGTGTTTTACTGCAGTTAATGAAGATTACTTCCATGATAGATCTACAGACTGTCACAGGTTGAGGACTGTGAGCAACACCAACAGGCTTGAAAAAACAACTTCTTGTTTGAGTTGAGCCTGCACCATAATCTTTTTTTTATATATATATATATATATATATATATATATATATATATATATATATATATATATATATATATCTAGCACTGAAAGAATCCTATTACCATAATTCCTCAAATAAAAGCCGGGGCCTTTATTTACCTGAACCGCAGAAGTTACCCGGCTTTTATTTGAAGCAGGCTTTTATTAGAGGCAGGGCTTTATTTCTAATTCCATCTGTTTGATAAGTGTAATTGTTTTAAACAAACCGTTTTAAATGAAAAGTTCCAGTGGACAGAGAGCATTCATTTTTTTAAGAAACGTTTGCAAAAATATCACCATGCAACAACAGCCAGAAGGGCAACAAAGCAATTTGGGTCAGAAATACCGGTATGTTAATGAATGTACATCTTACACTCATGTAATATATGTAATTCAAAGGTGTTTCCGCTTTAAACTTTATTTTTTACTTCGCCTTCTGTATTTATGAGGATAATAAAGACAATTGCTGTTTAATGGAGCAGACTGATTACTTAATTATTTTATCTTTTATAACAAACACTTTATTTATACACCTTTTTAAGAACAAGTCACAGAGTGCTTCACAGTAAAAACAGTAATGAAGACAGAAGTACTGCATGTAACCCAACGGTCAGAATTCAACCCCGACAGCAGATGGCACTGTATGCTTTCTTCTTATGGAGGGTTATCTTGTGGCATGTCTTGACATTCTGTGTGTAAAAGTGCGCATGTGCACACATGTTGTTTCCATGACATGAGGCAGTCACAAAGGCTTGCATGTGTGCCCCTCCACAGTGTGGGTAGGGTCTAGTGAGGCCTGGCACTCAGCAGCCTGCTACACCCTGTCTGACAACGCCAAATGCAGCTCAGCGCTCACCCACAAGGCTGCAAGGGCTGCAAGATTCCCATTCCATTTCTATTACACTATGCAACACAATCATCGTTTTGTCACAGCAAACTATGTTTTGTTGATATGCATTGCTGTGCAATATACTTAGCATTTTCCTACAGTTGAGCATGAATACTTAAGTTAATGTTTATCCATTCTACCTGCTCTAGTTTAGTGTTGTCACTCAGCCGTGCAAACCATGTCCCAGCCGGATGTCATCTGCCCCAGGCAGGCTTCAGGCTTTCCCAGCAGGCCTCTCTCTTCCCCTCCAGACGCTACACACACGTCCCTGGCACAACCAGAGACCTCTTGCCCCATCTAACATGCCCCACCCCGCTCTCCTCTGGACAACTGCTCTGACTCAAACGGATTACAGATTACTCTCTTCTCTCACTTTTTTTTCTTCTTCACCATCTCTCTTGACTTCTCTTTTCTTTCCATGCCGGATGAAAGGCCTCCCAGACACCCACTCCATGCACATACCATTCAGGCCAGGACACACAGGAAGTCTATGTGCTGCGCGGAGAGGAGGAGGAGGGGGGATAGTGGGTTGGGAAGTGCAGAGGAAAGGAGGGAGGGAGGGCACTCAGTACAGATGGAAAAGAGGGGGGGGTGAAGAGAGGAGGGGGGCAAGAGAAGGGCTAAATGCAAGTCATGTGAAGCTCATGAGAACTAACCTACAAAAGTTGGAATCTTGTTTTCCGCTCACCAACTCTTTACTGATATTCTTTTGTTTCCCTTATCTGATTGAATGGATCTTATTTGCACACTAATGACCGAATTGGCTTTGTTGTCCTCTTTCTCTCATAAACTTTGGATGCAGTAAAGTCCAGCTACTGACACCAGTGAGTTAAATTCCTTACTGTTGTTTGGAAATCCTTTTTTTTTTTTTTAAACAGGAGGCGCCATGCCATTTAGTTATGAGATTAGCTTCAGCCCAAATTTGCTGGAACTGTGAATAATTGCACCACGTGAAATGGAGTGCTCAGTGCATTTGTTACTTTTACAGGGTGTATTGCTTTGGTGTGAGTGTGCATGTATGCGTGTGTGTGTGACTGTGTGCGCGTGTGTGTGTGTGTGTGTGTGAGGGTGACTGCAGCCCCAGCTCGTCGGGAACGGCGTCACATTGCATGCTTTGAATTATTGTACTTTCGTGGCGGGTAGACAGTCTGCTGCCAACTGTCTCTTAGTGGATCAGACAGCTAACATCAGCACTGTGGGTTCTGCCACGAGTCCCTTCTTTAATTCCCACTCACTGCCTTTTTCCAACACACTTTCTCTGTTTTGGATTTCTTTTACCACCGTCTCTCACTTTCTTTCCATTATACACACACACACACACACACACACACACACGCACACGCACACGCACACGCACACGCGCACACACACGCACACACACGCACAGCTCACTGTCCTCATTTTTAATCATCTCTACTCACTCAAACGTTTCTATCTTTATTGTTTATTCACACCATTTTCTCCCTTAAATCACACAGTATATACACAAGAAAAAAAAGACACAGACACCCACACACATTCCGGTATGCAGCTCACACAAACACACAGATTTCCCAGTGTGTTTACACAGTTCACCAGGCAGCTAATCTTTATGGCACTGCTGACTGAAGCCTGTCTTTTGTCAAAAAAAACTGTTTTAAAAAAACAGAGTCAGGTGACTAATCAGGCCACATTGCAACAACTAGATTGTTGCCTTTAACTGGTTGGCCCCTCCTGTGAATCGTGCCCAGGTGGTGCCAGGGAAAGTACTAATGACATCACCGCAAAGGTTTCAACAAAGACGAGCATTACTCACTCAATCGTAATCCACTTTGTTAATATTCAGCCCGACCTTAACCAGACAAAACCAGTCAAGAAGCTTTTCTCTCACGCCTCTTGCTCCCTGCCGCAACCCTTTTTTTCTAACTCACAAATAAACACCTTCAGTGCCTTTATACAGATCCTCCAACTGTGTGTGTTTCAGGAAGTGTGAGTTGATTTGACAATAAGACACTTGGCATTGTATTCTCAGTATATTCTGCCAAGAACTCCCACACCATTATTTGTCTTCATATGCAGCATTTCCATTTCCATTACTTAGAGGGCATCGTTTCAAAGATACACAAAGGTACTCTTCCAAAGCGCTCTTTCTCTTGTCAGTATTTAGCTCAAAGCACACACAGGACAGTACAGGATACTCTTGGACTTGGTCTGAATACACACCTTCCCTCTTGTGTGAAACCTGCAATAACTAATTGGCTGGCCGTTTGTGGGCAGCCGAGACAAGTTGAAGATGTAGATATGACAAGCTTCTTTGCAAAAATGTGTCTATTTTACACACGCAGCAGATATATCAACATTAGCACTCATTTTCAGTTGTCTTTGTGGCCATCTGGCAAATGTCATGATTAATAGTCACTTTCTTTTAACTCAGATTTTGGTCTCCACAGGGAATATCTGGTTCTAAAGCTGCTAATTGCTCCACTATGTTCACCAGCTAGACGCTAACTGTGTCTACCTGCAGTTTGGTGCTAGTTGTGTAATGTATAGTGGTTTTTAGAGTTTTACGCCAGGCTCTAGGTGCGGAAATGTTGGTCGGTCTGACTAATAGCCTTACTTAAATGTCTGGACATCTGCCAGGAAATTTGGTACAGCAATGAATGTGGCCCTCAGGATTAATTAAGTACCTAATCCAATCCAATCGAAAACACTTTTTGACAAACGCTGAAAAGAAATGATCAAACACAGCCCTGGCTCTCTTAACGGGAAACTAAAACAGTGGCTCGGGTCAAACCTCTCAACACTATTCCAGTCAAACTGCAACAGCCACATTTAGGCCCCGGGCAGGGAAAAGGCCATGGATGTCTAAAGAGAAGGCAGTGGGAGCGAGGGGGGATGATCAAAAAGAAGTACTGAGGAGGTTAAAACATCAAAAGAGTTTGTCCAGAATTGCTGATTACATCTCAAAATCTCATTCTGAATAGAAACCAACGTGACTCTATGAGCTGAAAGAAGCTAAAACGCTCCATAAAGACTGCAGAGATCATTTCCTGTTCATATACAAGTACTCATGTGCAGCCTTGTGTAAAGTATGTGAACGCAGTACTTGAGTAAAATTACAAGTATCTCACCAGAAAATAACTTTGGTAAAGTAAAGTCACCTTTTAGAATGTTACCTGAGTAAAAGTCTTAAAGTATCTGATGTACTGTACTTAAGTATCAGGAGTAATTTTCTGATTTTAAATGTACCTACTTATTAGAAGTAAAAGTAAAGGTAAATCAAAACTTTAAACTTTTGTGGCTTCTTCATAGTAAAGCATATCCACATCCTTCTCAAACATCAAATTCAAAGAACAGAAACGTTTCAACATGCGAAAACATTACTTGCAAGCAACGAGTAACAAAGATTCTTTGGGGGAAATGTAGTGGAGTAAAAGTATGCATTTTACTCAGGAAATGTAGAGGAGTAAAATTAAAAGTTTCCAGAAACATGAATAACAAAGTTAAGTACAGATTGGTCAAACTTTTATGTAAGTACAGTAACAAAGTATTTGTACTTCATTACATTACAACACTGCTCATGTGATCCATGTGAATAGATACGTTCAAGCCACTTGTTGGACTCATTTGTAACACCACACATGTTGACGTGTTTTCTTGTGTGTCTGCAGCGGTCTGTATCTTGTGCGTGAGAAAGAGGCGTGCACTGACAAATGTCATGCTCCAATCCTCATCACAGAAACATCAACAATATCATCAGCTTCTGTGTCAGGCTCCGGCCTCTCATCTCAGCACTACATTCACCCTGTGGCCATTCTCCTTTAAACGGGCCGTTATGACCCTCTGGCTGCTGCCGTTGTTGTTATTATTGAGAGCTCTCACAGAAGCTGATGTGCAGAAGGGTGCAATCATATTAGCCCCATAAATGTCAGAGATAGATTGTGTAGAAGTGTGAAACTAAGTTTAATGTCCCACAAAAACAAACAACAAAAGACAACAAAAAAGATGTCGAGGGGATGGGAGGACGCTGGCCTTGTCATGTCCCTGCTGTTCAAAGAATGTGGATCATTTTACATAATTTCCTGTCCTGTTTTTCACCTATGAAAACAGCCTTAAAGCCAATGTCCTTTTATGTCAAAAATCAAATCAGAATCAATTTTACAAGCATGCAACCATCAGAGTGCAGTGAAAGGAGGGACTTTCTCTTGCGTTTCTGTTGATATAAATAACACTTAATAGGAAAATCACTTCAGGGCTCTTGTCTTACGTTTAGTTTTTCAGCTCCTTGTGGTTCTTTTCTTTTCTTTTTTTCTTCAACCTTCCTAAACAGCAAGTAAAACAATAGCCAGCAGGAGTCACAAGATAAGTCACTGACGCTCAGGAAGGTTTCCCTTCCCTTTATTTTCTCTGCTTTTTCCTCAGCAGGTCACTTCTGTGACTCACGAGCATCTGCTGTACGTAGACCTGCACACACACACACACACACACACACACACAAATTACTCCTCTAACTTCCTTCATCTGTAAAGTCAAACATTCTCCCTTGAACTACACAAGATAAACTGTAAAATGTTATTGTCATGATATTTGTTGTTGCACAAGTCTACTATCTGAACTAATCAACCCAGCAGCAATATATACTGACTTGTTCAGGATAAGCCTACAAATAACTCAATCATGCGCTTCCTGTTTTTGAGCATGTAGTCGGTGACCTCAGGAGGAGGAACACAGGATGTGCTCCAAGTGGAAGATAGAGACAGAGATTTCCTCGATAGTTTAAATCGGGAGACGTTTAACTTTGGCAGGAGGAGATGGAATGCATCTGTTGTCAGACTGGATGTTGTGTTGTTTGTTCCCGATGAGTTGATTAGGTGTGAGGTCAGCGTCTTCCAATGCAAACAACATATTTCTTTATATTTGGTAACTTTTGTTCCCCCCCCCCCCCCCCCCCCCCCCCCCCCCCACACTTTTTCCCTTTTCAGGCCTTAAAGTCTGTTTATCTTGGTTGCACTCTGCGGTTTGCTGTGATTTAACAACATAGTTGTGTGACAACTGTCACATCAGTGTTTTTTTTCCATATGTTTAACCATGACAACGGAGGTCATCTCTTATTATAAGACGCTCTGCTAAAACAGCATCTCTGATGGGTCTGGATCACACTTTTTTTTTTCCTTTTTCTTAACAGCAGCAGTTCCCACAGTCATCTTTAAATTCTTGTCAGAGAATTATCCATCTTTTCAGCTGTTTACAGTGTAAGAACACAACAACAGAACAGACCATGGGGTGTTTTACATTTGAGGTAAAAATGAAAATAACATTTCATTTTTTTGAATTAAGTTTATTGATGTAGCGCCTTTCAAGAGCAGATATCACAACAGGAAGTCGAACACCCAGACGTTTTTTCCATAATAACTGACGCACTCAGTGATTAAAATAATCATGTTTCACTATTGTGACTTTGGTCACAAGACAACTAATCATTGTAATGTTTCATAACCAAGTGTTTTTGTGCAGTGAGTGAGAAGTGAGACATAATGATGAGCAGCATTTATTGTAAACATGTCTTGATATTGCTCAATCCTTCTTTCGTCACACCAGTGTGTGGACTCGGAGGTGGGCCGAGTATTTGGTTGTTTGGCTCCGTTTGCGTATTTGTTTGTTTGCTTTGCTAATGGTCTGGTGAAGGTTTGCCTAAATATCTTCCGCTTTCTCCTCCCTGGATAGACTGTAGACCCACTTTAGATAAGATTTTGTCAGCAGGAACCACATTTGAGAGGATGTTTGCTGTTTGACATAGGCTGGTACAAAGTGGAATAATGTTACAGTGTCATTGAAGGTGACTGCCTCTGCATGTACTGCAGGGTTCTTAAAGCACAGAAACTGAGTTGTTCTTCTTTTCGCTGTGGTAAAATCAATTAATTGGAAGCAAAATTAAAACTATTCCTCCTCAGTGTGCTATAACACCCATAAAGTCTCTCCACTCGGTGATTCACTGGGCTGGAGTGTGTATTTGTGCCAAAAGGTCTGACTGAGCAATTATTCGTTCACTGGTGCTTCAACTTGTTGCACATTAGTTAGTTATAACTAGTTATACATTACAAACTGAATGGCTATTGTAAGTTAGTCACGAGGAAATGTAGATCAAAGCCTGAGATGTTCCATTTCAATGAAGAGCCTGCTTTAATTTATATAACATCGCTGCACATTCCACCCTACAGATGTTATTGCAAACTGTAAGGTAACAAAGAATGATGTTGTATTCGGGTTTTTTTCCAGTGGTGGACCCCCCTCAGTACATTTACTCAAGTACATTGCCTACTTAAGTACAATTGTACTTGTGATTTATTTGAGTATTTCTTTTTTCTTCTTTATACTGCTTCTTTACTACAGTACATTTTGTACTTTTTCTAC
Organism: Etheostoma spectabile; assembly: GCF_008692095.1. Lineage (NCBI taxonomy): Eukaryota > Metazoa > Chordata > Actinopteri > Perciformes > Percidae > Etheostoma > Etheostoma spectabile. The sequence goes on along the minus strand of NC_045748.1, from coordinate 11,919,853 downwards.
TCTACATTTATTTTCTAACGTTTCTTACTTTGGATTAATAGTACCAAATATAATCAAAAAATAAACTGTGTTGTGAATTTACAAGTTAAAAAAGGCATTAATGCATTCATAATTATTCCAATTTTATATTATTCTTTATAATGAGTACTTTTACTTGTTGTACCTTAAGTATATTTTTATGCTTATAGTTTTGAATACTGAACTTTTACTTGTAAAGGAGTATTTGTACAGTGTGGTATTGCTACTTTTACTTAAGTAATAGATATACAGTAAGTACTTCTTCCACCTCTGTTGAAAACCTATTATTCTAGTTGAAGCGTTGTGATTGGCTCTTGTGCAGTCTGACGTCATCAGCTCCAAGACGAAAGGGGGAAAAAAAGTCTTCAGTGGTGCTCAGACTAGCTAGTGTCTCTCAGCTCCCTGAAAAACGCTGTGAGGTTTTGCCAGTGACAAGTAAACTCATGAAAGAAACCGGGTGACGGACAGTTTTAAAGCTGGACTTGTGCTGCTCTTTTGTTTTTCGCTGTAATTGTGTTTTTTAGAGATTTTAAACTGGTTGGTTTGTGACGCGTAGTCGCCGGGATTTCCTCTCATCTCGAAGTTCCCAAGATGAACTTCGGTCCGGTGGTCGGGAAACTTTCTGTAAGTAAACACGACCGTAACCTTCTGAATCCTTGCATGTATGCATTTACATAACTGTGTTTGATTAAGAGACTCCCGTGTTATCTTTATTGAAATGTTAATGATTATTAAAATGTGCTTTTAACTTTAGAATAGCTTCTTATCTTGTATGCGCACCTGGCGCTACAGCGGGACAGTTAAAGTTATACATTATCTTCACTAATAACACAAATAGCATGTTGATTCCAAATGTCGCGAGACGCCGCTTATATACAGATTGTCAAGCTAAATTGAAGCTTAAGCCAGACAACCCTTGACTCTTCTAGGAGGATGTGCTGTTAACATGGGAGCAGAAATCACAGCCAGGCCTGTGTGTGTGTGTGTGTGTGTGTGTGTGTGTGCGTGCGTGTGTATGTGTGCGTGCGTGTGTGTGCGTGCGTGTGCGTGCGTGTGAGAGAGAGAACTTTTTGGATAAGATAAAACAAGCCCGTTCATTGTCCAGCAAGAGTTCATACACAGGAAGCAACATTGTGTTTGTTGTTGATTAATATGTTTATTTCTGTAGAGAACAGACTCATCTGAAGCATATTGGCTCCTGTTTCTGGTTTACAGTAGGCCTACATGTGCTGAATATTCACTCAGCCCCCCCCCCCCCCCCCCCCCCCCCCCCCCCCCCCCAGCCTCAAACGTTACAGCAACCATCTGGGTTGGACATCATGTGGTCATATTGTTCAGACATTCAGGGTATGATGGCTCTTGGACTGTCACAGCGGATGGAACTAGGCCTATAGGCCCTATTATAATTATTATTAAGTGCACTGCAGCTATGGCCCCGGCTGTGGAGTGCACTTTTGCTCAAGCAAGCTTTAAATCACATTGTGTGAAGAGTGTTGAGAGACACCGGGTTAATAGTAACATGTCAGTTTGACCCCAGAAAAGCCAAGAATTCACTTTGCCCATTAGTCAATTAAAGTCACTAAGTTTTCCCAACAGTTTTCCAGTGAAGTTAATTCCACTCTCAGACCCTCACAGACGTCTTTTCATTCCTCGGCTGTTGTTTTTTCCATCTGTGCTGCACCAAAGCCTGACACTATAAATACTGTAAGCTCACTGTATAAGGCCTTAACGTGTAGCCAACTCATTAAAAGTTCTAGGCTTGCTCGGTAATAAAGCCAAAATCTTCTATCTCGATAATACTAATATACTGTAGGTAATGTCATATCTCCATAATGATATATCACGATAGAGCATGTTTTCTGGTAATTTAATAAATACTTTATAGGCAAAGAAAGCACATAGTAAAAAGTACTTTTGGATACTCCTGTGTGAATTACGTACTTGAAAAATGAAAAAGTATTTTCTCATTTTATTAAGAAGTGAACATAATGTGCAAGGACCAGAACGTAAAGTGTCGTCCAAATGACTTAAATATATTGCCATAACACAGCACGGACCGCAATGTGTTGACCATCGTGATAGATAGGATATAGAACAAGAATGGCACTCGGAGAGCGCAGATCTTCACCAAGGCCAGTGGTGTGTTCATGTGCTCCTCGGATGATCCAATTTCCCTTTTTGGGAAGTCGTTCTGCCGACTTTGGTGTGTTTGTGAGCTTTAAGTCGTAAGGTTGAAACAACACGGTGATAGCTGTTTCCGGTGTTTGCGTGACGATGAAGATCAAAAGAAAACTAATCACGGGAGCCATGGAATATGATCAGGAACAAATCTTTTCATCATTCCGACACCACATGAGCGCAGTTAACGGAAGGGAATACCCCATGATTGGGATCCTTTCCAAAATTGAATGGGTATTTCCTCGGTTCTTTGGGTTAATGCAAAATATTTGAAGGAATTGTATGTGGGACACTGGAAGGGTCTCCTTCAAATACTTAAGTTTACTGCTTTACATTACAATGTGTTACTAGTTTCTATTTAATACTTTCTTTAATGATATTTATTAATGTGTTAACGTGTCTTCTACTTCTACCTGCAACAGTGTGAATTCCCCCATTGTGAGATTAATCAAGGATTTTGAATCGTTGAGATAGGAAACGGAAAATGAATCAAAGTTCCAATAAGGACAGAGCAAATTAAGGCAAGGCTTCGTTTGCGGTTGATAAGGGCAGCAGTAAAAGTCATTAAGCTGCAAAGTTGTGGCATTTCATACCAGATGCCTACTGTAGCTCTGCTCACTTTAAATGTAGTAGATAAAGTAAATGTAACATCTGCTGATGTGCCTGGAGCTTTAATGTTTGTTTTCTGTAGTTGTCTGATTTGTATTTTAAGTCATGCAGTGTTCCACCACATTTACTTCTCCGGGTGGCAAAGTCAATGTTTATCTCTTTTGTAAACTACAGTACATTCTGGAGGCCTCGCCAGCAGGCCTTGTTGCTAAGGGACTATGGGGAAACTAAAC
>NC_045748.1:11915103-11916805 GCF_008692095.1 Etheostoma spectabile | reverse complement strand
CTCCCCCTTTCTCCACCCCCATTCCTCCCTCTCTAATCCCCCACACCCCTTCAAATTGCCTGAGAGTACGTGCCTGGCCGTCCAGTAAACTTCCTGTCTAGAATACACAGATATGCTGATATTAGTGGCATCAATTTACTTCTGAGAATTGTCATGCCCATGCAAATGTATACTAGATTGTTATCTGTGATTGCTTACTGTGGGGCTGGGTGTTGGTTCACACAGGAAATATCCCTCTATGTCAGGGCAGGACTGACATCTGGGACAAGTGGAGGCCAAACTGTGTCCCTGGGGACTGAGCAGTGGTCAACAAATTTGCTACTCTAGAGTAATACTTTAACTGCTGCTTGTTGCTGCTTTACATGGTGACCATGTGAGCAGTTGTACAACAGAGCCTGTGGCTTAGAGGCAGACACTGAATGACGCAATGTGGTGCAACCAACTCACTGTCAGATACCAGGTGGTTGTGTGTCCTTTTATGTTGGCCTGTCACAGTTTCCAACCAGGTATTTATTCTTGAGAGCGGACATAATTATGTTTTATTCTTGGCCAATTGATTTTTTTGAAGGAACCTGCTGCTGTTGTTGGCTTGGTAAAAGGTGAATCACTCCAGATATCAAAGACCTGCTGACTCACTTAAGGCGTGCCACCTGTGCAGGTGTGACCCAGCCACAAACGTAATGCATACCATTAGAGGCATGTCAGCGCCCTCACATGAATGTTCTAGCTTCATGATACAGTAAGTGGGGCGTATTTACTGTGTGTCAAGCATCACTAGATAGACGTTTTACCTTCACCTAGCTTCATTCATTCCGTGTTGTTTGGACTCAAATAGTATCTAAAATCGTGTCACACTATAACTGCAAAGAAGAATTCGTTAGTCATCGTCAACTATGAAGTTACTTGCCAACTGTTTTGATAGTTGTTTAATTGTTTTGAGTAACTTTGTAAGAAAAGAAGTCAAAATTCTCAAAATCCAGCTTCTTAAATGTGAATATTTTCTAGTGTCTTCAATCACTATGACAGTAAACATAATGGGGGGGAAGCCTACTATACAAACCAGAAAAGTCTGCTACATTGTTTTAGCCTGTGGGGTTCTGCACGACATCGTGCAGGAAAACAGGGTGCCATAAATGTAGTGGCGGAGCCAGCTGACCCGATGCCCAGAGAGCAGCGTCCAGCACAGCCCCAGCTGGGGCTATACGAAGGAGACAGGATGTTACTCCTCGCTTTTATAAGGTATAGAGTTATGTTGGGCGGTGATATTCAATACAGGAAACGTGACAATGCACAACATTTTTAGTTATTCTTCAGGTTTTCGTTTGTATTTTAAAGAGACAGGGTCGAGGGGGGGGGGGTCCCCCAGTACAGGGGGGTACAGAGGACACACACTCTCCCTCACAGCTGTTGCTTGGCTCTGACTCATGAAAAAAACAAGTTTAAAAAAAAAAAAAAAAAAGGTACACCTACATGTAGGCCTAAGAGATTGCTATATAACCCTATATATTGCTATTAGGAGTATACATATGTCAAGGATGTATAAATTAAATAAACTTCAGCTGGAGTCCGATTAAACACGGCAACACTGTTGCATCAGTGATCTCTTTCTGCAGCCTACAGTACCAGTTGTTACGCTGCCAAACAGGACACACGTTACTGCAAATTAAACTGTCAGGGTTTCAATCTCCACCTCTGAAAAGTG
>NC_045748.1:11911348-11915093 GCF_008692095.1 Etheostoma spectabile | reverse complement strand
CTTAGCCGGATTACGTCTGGCCATGTCGTTAATAGTAGGTGCGAGGCCTCAAAACCGAGAATATATATTAAATTGCGATCGGTTCCAGCCGCTGCACGTGTCATGAATCCTACGTGACGTTGTAAGAAGATTTCTGCGCTCATATCTGCTCTGGTTTCTACGTTAGGTTGATAAATGAGGGTCAATATCTTTGAGCTGCGGACAAAACAAGACATTCGATGACGTCTTTGTGGGCTTTGGGAAAAACAAATGGACATTTTTAACTATTTTATGGCATTTTATAGAACTAATTGATTCACTTAGAAAATAATCAACAGGTTATTCGACAATGAAAATAATAGTGGCAGCCCTATCTCACAGACGGTGTCAGAACTACTTTGTGGTGCAATGCTCTCATACATAGTGCTCCCATATTTACAGAAGTCATCTGAATATCAAATCACATGAGTTAGAGGTTTAAATTCCTCTTTGAGGACATTATACTAAGAATGGAGACTATTGGCTGAAGGGTGCAAAGCTATTCTTAGCTTCTTTTTTACACTTTCATATTTTTATTTGACTGGTTTTAGAATGTTTAAAGACACAAGTGTAACGCTCAATGGAGGGCGTACTTCTCTATGTCAGACAGTGGCAGCTGTTTTGTCATCTGTTGAATAAACAAAATAATCAAGAAGTATCACGATTACAAAGCTGTTATGCTTTTATCTCCAAATGCTACAAAAGCAAATGTGTGGGCATTTTAGTAGAGCTGAAACAATAAGTCAAACACTCTTCAATTATTTTGATAGTTGGTTAATCATTTCAGTCACTTTTCAAACTAAAAGCCCAAACATTTTTTGTCTGGCTCCAGCTACCCCCATTTGAGGATCTGCTTCTGTTCTTTGTTTTCCATCACTGTAAACTTAATATCTTTTTGGATGGAGTTTTAGAAATTTTGTTGGGAAGACAAATTGGTATTTGCAGATGTCACTTTGACTGTGGGGGATTGTGAATAACATTATTAAAAATCAAATCAAGGGTCTAACCAGAATTTAAAAAGGCTAGCCCTACTGCACACAAATCTCTGAATTACATTTGTGGATTGACGTTCAAATCCACTGTCCCTGAAAAACATGCTGCATAACTCACAATGATGTTGCGTACGTGTGCGACATCAGCAGCCAACCTTAAGAAACCACACTGGAGATCACCTACCTTATAACACAAACAAGTTGGAAAGTGTATGTCATGCGTCACCTGTTTGCAACTTTTGAACCTTGGCCTTTCCTTTTAAGTCATCAGCGTACCAGTCCACTGCAAATTGTTTGGTTCTTACCAAGATCAAAATTGGTTAATCATTTCAGTCGCTTTTCAAACTAAAAGACCAAACATTTTCTATCTGGTCCCAGCTACTCCCGTTTGAGGATCTGCTTCTGTTCATTGTTTTACATCACTGTAAACTTAATATCTTTTTGGATGGAGTTTTGCGAGCACTTTCTTGTTTTCTTGTTGGGAAAACAAATCAAAGTCAAATCAAATCAAGTTTTTGGACATTTCATAGACTAAAATGGCAGACTAATCAATAATGGAAATACTTGTTAATTGGAGCCTGAGTAGGACTTATTGGAAAGGATTCTATCCATACTGTATTTAATCAAGACAAAACAATGAAGCAGAAGGAAGTTGGCATTAAAATACTGTTACTGTATGTGTTACAGCTGCAAATGTGGCCATTTCCATCATTGATTAGTCAATTGACAACAAAAGAATCAGCTATAATAATAATAATTGATTCATGGTTTGAGTCATTTTCAAGCAAAGATGCCAAACCTTTCCCAGTTCTAACTTCTAAATTTTGAGGATTTGCTGCTTCCTCGGTTTTATGGGATATATATAATGAATAAACTGAATATCTTTGGGCTTTTTACCGTTAGTTGAACAAAACAAGCAGTTTGATGCACAATTTTTGCTAAAATATTTGTTGGTTGCAGCCCGACCTAACAGACCCAACAGATGAAAACGGTTAAACTATCAATTAATTTTTTGTTTTGTCAGAAAATAGTGAAAAATGCCCTCCGCAATTTTCCAGAGTTGACATACAGTATTTAAATGGCTTGTTTTGTGAACCCAACAGTCCAAAAGCCAAACATATTCATTCCTGTCTTACAGAAGACAAAACAAACTGCAAATATTCACAGTTGAGAAGTCACAACCTGTGACGTTTTGGAATTTCTTCTTAAAAAGGCGGTGCAGTAGACATTTAGGTACAGTAGGCATTCAGTGGCACCTCAGATACACGACATAATATGAAGCTGAAGTGGCTTAAGTTTTGCATCAGAGCTATATCCTCTGACTTCCTGCTCTCCTGAATGAATGAGCAGATTAAAAAAAAATGTTAGTCTTAGAACAAACTCGACCTTTGTCCAGAGAATGGATTTCTGTTTACAAAGACATAAATCCAACATAAATTCCAGCTATTGATGGTCCCTTAAGTCTTTGTTGACCTGCTACAGCAGCCACATATTCTACATTTTTGCTGTGATGTGTTTATAGAGAAGGCTATAAACTGCCAGCGCTTCATGAACTTTTTTTCCTTTTAACACAAAGACAAGCCTTAATGGAGCTAATGTGATTGTCTCTAGGGCGAGGTGATGGATTCATGCACATACTTTAATCTATTAGTCATCCGTTCTTGCTCTTTTCATTCTCACCCTCCTGGGGTTATCTGATGAGTCGCCGCTCAGCTTCTCGGTGAAGGGCCTAATCAGAATTTAAAAAGGCTAAGTTAATAGCCCTACTGCACACGAATCTCTGAATTACATTTGTGGATTGACGTTCAAATCCACTGTCCCTGAATAACATGCTGTATAACTCACAATGATGTTGCGTACGTGTGCGACATCACCAGCCAACCTTAAGAAACCACACTGGAGATCACCTCGACCTTACAACACAAACAAGTTGGAAAGTGTACGTCACACGGCACCTGCTTGCAACTTTTGAACCCTGGCCTTTCCTTTTAAGTCATCAAAACAATGAGCACACTTTTGTGTGGTCAACCTCAACGTCAGCGCGCCACTCACTACGCTGCAAATTATTTGGCTCTGTCGTCATCACAGGTTGTTTTTTCTCTTTGTTTTTTCTTTCATACGAAAGTGAATGTCACCTAACCTGCTTGTGACACACTGTCACACTGGTCTAATCAGTGAAGGCTCCCTCCTGAGGAAACTAAAGAATTTGTGTTGTGAAGCTGCAGCTTCCCTGAGTTATAAATATCCAGCCTAGCGGATATGTTGTGGGTCCAATCGGGTGCTAGGCCTGCTCTGAGGCAGGCTGCTGTGGAGGGAACAGTTTGGCGCTGAACCTTGCATGAAGCCTCTGTATTGTCTTGAGCTTCCTGTGCTCCCTGAGAGGAGGGGGCCGCCGCTTTTCACACGCTCCCACTCATACACTGTATGTGTGCTTGTTGTATTGTATGTGTGCAGTTTTTGTGGCTCAACAATGCGGTTTTCACACTGCGAGCACTTTCTTGTCTAACTGCCTCAAATTGACATGGGACTCATTCTCTTCGTTTTATATCATTCAGCTTTATAAAGATGAATGTTGCCGAGCTCGGCTGAACTTTGGATTTATTTACATGCTGTAGCAAGTGTCAGACTTCTTTCTCTTGACATATGCAGGGTTGTACATGCCTTCATCACCAAAGACAGGATGTCAGTGTAATTCATCACTCAAGAAAGTCGTGCATGGTCACCCCCCCCCCCCC
>NC_045748.1:11909708-11911338 GCF_008692095.1 Etheostoma spectabile | reverse complement strand
TCTCCAGCGTATGTCAGGCTTTATCTGTGAAGCAGAGAGCTTTCACTGTCCTGTCAAGGTCAGCCTTGAGGGCCTTCCATTGTACATTACACAGTTACTGAAATTTTTGTATAGCACAGAGCCCCTAAAGGGACATGGGATTTATTATTTCTTCTGGTGTGCACAAGATACTTTCTATAAGCACGGGAAATCAATCTCAGTCAGAATGGGTGCCGAGGAGGAGGTATTCATCTTCCTGAGAACGCAACGAAATGTAAGGATAGTGTCATTAACAAACTCAAAGGTGATAAGGCAACTGTTAACTGATTTAATGGTGTGAATGAGAAATATTTACTTTAGACACTTAACGTTAGCATCATATTGGTAGAATTAGATTGGTTTCTTGTGAGCATGAGATACTTCTGCGTTCACACCAGAAAGCATCTCGTGTACACCAGAAAGTTATGAAGAAAAAGTTATGTCATGTTCCCTTAGGGGCTCTGTAATATAGTATAGGGCTGCAACCAACTATTATTTTCACTGTCGAGGAATCTGTCGTTAATTTTCTTGATTAGTTGTTTGGTCTATAAATTGTCAAAACATGGTGAGAAATGTTGATCAGTGTTTCCCAAAGATGGCACAACTCAAAGATATTCAGTTTACTGTCACAGAGGAGCAAAGAAAATATAAACATTGAACAAGCTGGAATCAGAGAATTAAAACAATTATCAAAAAGGTTGTTTAATGTGATAGTTTACAACTAATCAATTAATTTTTGCAGCTCGATGGTACATATTGCCTAACATAAATTAAAAGTTTCATTTAAGACAAAGGGTACTTGAAGTCTAATTTTAAATGATAAGTTGGCACATGTTAAATTAGTTTTAGATTTAAAAAAAAACAATGCCAAACTAATATTGACCATTGGTTTTTACTGCCACACATATAACATTTTAGAAGGCATCTGTTCCAAGACAGTGTTTGTGTTGTTCAAATTTCAATTAATCAGTTTAAATTAGGAATCATTAGCTCACTTAAACAAGATAATTGAGCATTCATGGCTAGGTAATGGTAAAAACCATAAAATATGGACCTGTGTATATTTTTGGTAGTAAACATGGCAACAGAGTGCAAACGATAAGTTGATTTGGCTATTTTCATCATTGTTTAATTGTTTCCGGCATTTTTCCAAGCAAAAAAGAACAGTGAAAACTGTCACACATTCTCTGGTTACAGCTTCTCAAATGTGAGGGTTTGATCCTTTGCTTTGATAGAAATTGGACTAATTGTGCAACATACCAACTTTGGGCTTTTATTTGACAAAGATGGTTTAAACTATGCCATCAGTTCTCATCTGCTTCTGAACAGCTGTAGCTGTAATGATAGTGCCACCTCCTCTGCTCTGAGATGGGGGTGGATGTTTCTCTTTCCTGTGGTCGTGGGAGGCCCTGGTGTTTGAGCTGAAAAGTGTGACAGATTGAACTGTGGTAAGGTCGGAGGAAGACACAGCCGTTAAGGTTACACTCAAAAACGTGATTGAATCAATTGCATCAACTACAAAGTGACGTTATATCTGTTTTTCTATTGACAGCATAAGTAAGATGAGAAAAGTCATATATGAATAGGCAAGGCAAGGCAGCTTTATTTGTAT
>NC_045748.1:11908432-11909698 GCF_008692095.1 Etheostoma spectabile | reverse complement strand
AGGGCAATTCAAAGTGCTTTACACAAAATCTGTTAAAAAACAGTTAAAAAATAAAAACAGATAAAATAATTAAAAATAAATAAAACTCTGTGTGTATTGTGAGTATCATCCCCAGAACTTTATGCATACTAGTTATTTAAAGCTAAACTTCTCGATAGCTATTTCTCTTTCTGTCACGATGATGTTTGAGAGTATAGATGTACCATATCAGAAATATCAGAAATGTTCCTGTATATACTTTAGAAAAAAAAAGAATTTGGCTAATAAGAAAAGAATGATATGGAGAGTCAGGTCATTCTCCGCACACAGGAAAATAATGAAGTAATCAGTTAACTATGATTGAAATCAGTCCAATATGGAAAAGTATTCCCCTGCTTTATTTGTGTATGTGTTGTGTTTTGTGTGTGTAAGAGATCATTGCATTTTCAGTTTCTGCCCCATTTCTTGTATAATGGAGCTCACTGTAATTCCCTCAGGCATATGGAGTGATCACAGCCCTCTAAATGGCCCATTGATAACCTAGGTCAGCTGAAAGGATGTCCTGTCATTTTGTCACAAATGCATTCTCAGTGTACATGGCATGTCTAGAGTTTGTGCCAAGGCAATTTGGAAGAACCCAGGGTGTTTAGAGGAAGTGGAGGGAAGCTACTGTTGTCAGATAAACAGAGGGCCCGTCATTATTTTATTGCAGCTTTTTATTAGCTTAACTTGCATCCACACACGCATAGTAGTAACTTATCATACATACAGAATGGTCGCATGACAATAGGACACTGTTTTACCAAATAATCGGCAGCCAAATCCACTCACTGTACAGAGGATAGAGAAGACTGTGAAGTGGACTGAACCACTTCAGCCGGGGGTTGGAGTGTTTCCAGGGATTGTGGGTTTGGAGGGTTTTCGACACTGAGGTTATGGTCACTCCAGTCTTCCCTCTTTGCTTGGTTATGGAGGTAAAAGTAAGCCACATTGTGGCTGCACATAGTGTTTATGTATACAGTGCATTTATGGTAAGGTAGTTTAGCAGTCTAAGGACATTAGTGTAGACACATGTCGATGGCGTGGTTTGTTTTGCTTGTCTGCAACCAGGCTGTGTTCAAGAATACTACACAGTGGGATTTCCCTCAGATTTACTCTACAGTCTCTATCCAGCTTTTATTTTATAATAAAATAAAGTGGGACAGAGATTGTTTTTTGATTTTTAACATTAGCACAAAGAAGCAATAATGCACTGGCGTGCCTCTGCCGTCCTATAAAAACAATCCC
>NC_045748.1:11907535-11908422 GCF_008692095.1 Etheostoma spectabile | reverse complement strand
CCCCCCTAAAAAAAAACCTGAACACTATCAAAAGCAAATTCTGATGCTTCCATTCCAAACTGAAACAATAATTAGTTGCTAGACAGAAAATAAATTGTGAATTATTTTGATAATCTATTAATAAATAAAATTAATCTATTTTAAGGAAAGTCAAGCACTACCTGGTTGCGACTTCTTTAATGTGAGGATTTGCTCATTTTTTTTGTATTATATCATATATATATTTATATATATGATTTGCTCATATTTTTTTCTCCCTGTTTTCTTATGTTTAAATACCCGACAATTCATCGATCAGATGTTTAAAAGATTATGTAAATAATAGATCATTACAACCGTACTTAAAATAAAATGTGAGTAGATCTTTTGTGTAGCAATCCTTTAACTGCTGTACATAACAGGGCAGCTATTGAGAGCGGCTACACCTGGGAGTGTTTTGAATAACAGGCCCTGGATGAACAAAGACTGGAAATGATGTCATATCTATGCTGTCTAAGCATCTTCACTGTCAAAGAGCCACCTGAGTAGGAACTTTTGATAGGCCATAGGAATTAAGTGTTAGCTGCTTAGAGTGGATTAATACACTTTGGGACATGCAGTGATATTTCACATTCTACTTCTGCTTTGGAGGACTGTTGCATTACCTTTAGTGCAGCTCATTCTTTCCCCAGTTGTCTATTTTCCCATGTTTTCTTTCCACGGTGTTGTCGTACACATGTGCTTATACTAGATTTCGCTCTCTTGCCTTTTCACACGGCCTTCTGAATACTCTTTCACCAAGACCTTGTCTTTACATCCCCCCCCACCCTGAAGTAATACACATAGTGTATTCAAGTCTAAAGACTCACCCTGTGTCATGCAAGCTGTTAGTCCCCCCCCCTCATTTT
>NC_045748.1:11885097-11907525 GCF_008692095.1 Etheostoma spectabile | reverse complement strand
CCCCCCCCCCAGAATGTTTGGATAGATCTAAATGGTGTGATTGTGACTGCTCTGCCGGCCGTCTGCCCCTTCACGTCTGCCTCTCAGCGTCTTTGGAAAGTCTGACGTGAGCAGAGGGAGAGGAATAAGGGAAAGGCAGAGAGAGAGAGAGAGAGAGGGGGGGAGTTCTTTTGAACAACAAGGCATGGCAGCCCTCCAGAGAGCCAAGTCTAGCATCAGGAGTCATTCTCAGCCATAGCCTGTCCCTCTTTCTCTACCTCTGTTTATCTGTTCTGAGTCTTTATTCCGCTCATTCTCCCACACTGCCTTTTTAAACAACCTATTCCCTGCAGAACATCTCACTTTGAATCAACCCTCCTCCTCTTTCTCTCTCTCAACCTGGCCTTCTCCACCCTAACCCGTTTCTTTCTCTCCTGGTCTCGTAGAGGTAGCTGGGGGGGTGCCGGTTGCACAGGAGAGACAAAACGTCCAGATCTAGGCCTCTCATTTACCCAGGAGGTGTCGCATTGCGTTTGAGGCGCTTCATGGCGGTGTCACATGTCATGGCATTCAAAGAGCCGGGGTTTAAGAATGTGGGTCATTTGAAGTAGATGCACTAAAGTGGGTTGTTTGCCAATGAATGGGGCCTTCTCACATTGACATGGTGAAAAGCGTGTGAATAAACACCAGCGCCTGGGGGCCACACTAAAGTGTCCGGCTGTATTCTTCTTAGTACCCCACCTATACAAGCCTGTTATTATCTAACACATGAATGGATTTCTGGAATCACACTTGATATGGGCACTGTCCTGGCATTAGCTGAGATACCTTATCAAACCCTTTCTTTTACACCCACAGCAGAGGAAACAGAGCCTCTGCTTTTTAAACCTCTTCTACAAGAAAAAAACAGATCATGGAGTAATTAAGTTAGGTTGCCTGTTGCTCTGCATGTAGTTACGGTATAGCTCTGTATCCTGTACACACAGGGTTGTTTTGCCTCGACTTCTGACCAGCTGGATGCCTCCCTTAATTGCTTTCCCACGGCAGATGTTTAGATCAGATGGTTCAAATTAAAGTCGTAGATTGCTCACACAAGGTTTCCTATGAAGATACTCTTTACTGTCCTACAGCTAATGAGTTTGAGTGGGTGAGCCTTCGAACTGCAGAGGCACAAAACTAATGCAAAGCTTTTCTATTGTCCACCTCTTCCTCTCCCTGACCTGGGTGATTTAGGTGTTTGCGGCAGTGCTCCTCATTGGGCTGGTTTGTCACGCAGCAGAACCTCCAGCATCTCAGTGGTCCAGCGATGACTACACAAACAATAACCTCACTCTTCGACGACACAGGACATGTGTTGAGAATGTGCAGTACCTCCACCAGGGACTCTGCTGCCTCAATTGCCAGGCTGGTAAGGAGAATCACATATGACATATACCAAACATATGAGGAATGTGGGCCTGAATAAGTACGCCTGCTGCAGCATTTCCACCTGAAACTCCCTCTGGTCAACAAATTTGAGTTGCTTCCTGTATCCTCAAACACTGATCTATGTCTTCTAATATAATTAGACCTGAGTGCAAGCTAGTGCCAAGATATAAAATGGCATTTTATTTAAAAGAAAATTGAGTCAAATGTCAAACCCATAACCTGAACTGTGTCCCAAATGAGTTTTGCAAATATTCTCTGCATGGTCTGGAAAGAATGCTTAATGGCCATGAGCCGGAGTCAAACTGCTGCAACTCAGCAGATTAGAGTGAAACACAAAGTGAAGGGGGAAAGTGCACAATTTATGCAGTGGAGGTTATTTTTCAGTTCCAAGTGATTAAAAGTCCTAGCCATATTAATGAATTATGTAAAGAATTCGGTAAGACTGTTCACTCAGAATTTAGTCAAGATGCAAATACTGCAGTGTGGTTGCTAGCTGGTGAAATCATTTAATTTGCCATTATGAATTCTAAAAAAAAATTGTATTTGATTACTTTGGTTTTGGTTACTTTTACTTTGGCAACACATTTATCAGCCCCGTTATCAAATAATAAGTCCATGAACAACCAAAGTAATAAATCCTGTAAGGTTATTTCTATTGTGTCAGCTTGACTGAGAAGGCCTTCTGGCCTACAAATCTAGAGATATTTCAGCAAGAGCTCCTGCAAATCAACTTATATCTGAACTTTTCATTTACAGTATCAATGGAAATGAGGCCTAAACAGCAGTGTGCACAAAGACCGAGACAAAAGGATAACGTTGGATATAATTAATAGATTTGAACTGATACAAGAGAGCATCACTGCTAGGTTGTGGCCTGTAGACAAATCTTTTTTTCTTGGGTTTTATGAATTTCCAACTATTGTGGTACTCTTGTGTTGCATTTTTGCTAGTTGGTTAGCTGTTACCACATAGTTTGATGCTTCTGTGTTAGCTGTCATGTTATAGCTGTATGTTAGCTATGAGCTTTTATATTATTACCAGGCAGATGCTGTTGCCTGTATGCACATTAAATATATCAGTTTTACCCACACTTAACTTGAACTAAAACAAACTGTGCTAACAACCACAATACCAAATCATGTTTCCCATTCTCTACTGTGTCGTGTATCGGGTGGTTTTATTTACTACATGCATGAACTGAGTATAACAATTCTGAGCATAAAAATTGACCAGTGCAGGTCCAATCACTGTGTAGTTCAGTGAATCGATTCCTGTCCTTCTTCTAGTCCCCACGAAATGCTGACATGAACTTCCAGGAAACCCCTCAGCTCGTGTAAAACATTTAATAAAGCATAATTGAAGGAAAAACTCAAACTCCCACGCCTCTGCACTTTTATGAAATCAGACTGTACTTCTCATCTTAGCTGATCTTCCATTGGTTTACAGTTTGGAAGCACAGAGACCACTGTGATCTCTGTGGTATGTCCTGTCTCAACATCCTATTTCAACAGGAAACGCATCACAGTTAAGAAGTCAAGCTTCAAAAGACTTGAATTGCCTGTAATATGTTTACATCCATCACATGACTTGTTGTTCTTTTTACTTTTTATTTGCAGGAACCTTTGTGCAGAAGGGATGTGAAAGAGACCAAGAACAAGGGGCATGTCTTAGCTGTGAGCACGGACAGACCTACACAGAGCACTCCAACGGAATGAACCGCTGTTTGCCCTGTACACACTGCCGCTCAGGTAACAAGATTGTCTGCATCTTGACGTGTGTTTCATAGCATCTTCATTTTTATTAAATCACTAGGGAGAATTCATTTTTTGCTTCAACAAGTTTTTTTTTTACCCTGGGTCTTGTTTTTGCACTTTAAGCTCATTATTTCATATAACATTTACTAAGATCTGGTTGAGCAACCTAACAATGAAGTCTATTTGTATTTTGTCTAATTTGTCTGGCCACTCGCTTCATTGCAATTAATGAAGCGAGTGGCCCATTTAACGGTATTATTAGGGCTGCAATAGAACATAACTGGCTTGCCCTTCCATTCCAAAGAAGGGTCATCTGTAATCCAGTTTCTCAAAGATGTATTGTTTTGGAAAGTTAATACCTTTTTGTCTGTGCTCCCCTCTTTGAGATCCACTCTTGAAAATGTGATCTTATGATGTTTCACCGAGTCGTAGGGCGTGTCTTTGTTGTTTTTGTTTCGTGGGCTGAATGTAAGCACGTTACCTGTCTCACGGGATTTGCTTGTGTGTCTGTTCTACCTGGCTGAACTGGGTGTGGCTGTGTCTCATTGTCTCCCACACTGGGCGTCTTTGTGTCCAATGAAAGGCTGGAGCTAGAGAAAAGAGACTACTGTTACATAGGATGGGTTTTGTGTTCATTCATTGCGGTTTTAAGATAGAACTTTGTGTGCTTTGCTCTAGTTTTAACTTATATATGACCATGTAATAATTCATTTGAAAAGTTGCCCTTGCTGTGGACTACTTGCACTTAAAATGACCTGTGCTGCTAACTGCAACGCTTAAGAATCTTCTGCTGATAAATCTCGTATTTTGAGAGGCTACAATCGATTGAATCGTTGATGGTGCTACTTGGAAGTTTTGCTTTCTTCACGTTTAAGCCATGGATTTGCATGTCGTCTCTCTAAAACAAAGCCTTATGATGATTGTTTTGGGGGGGTGTTTATCTGTGAAAGTAATCTTGGTGTTCATTCAGAACATGTTGTTATTTGTTAAGGTATCATTCAGATTAGGTCAACTTTGTCAACTACTTAGATAAGACAGGTAGGATATAGAAAAAGCTCTTCCTATTCAGAGGGGGCTGAACAGACAATTCACTCTGATTTTGTGCCTCACCCTCCCCATCCAAAACACACATACTTATACAAAACACCTGCCAATTTAATAAGAATAACATCATCATTAAATTGTTGTGAATTCCTCAAAACACCAGCTGCCTGGCTGGTAGCTGACTTGTTGCCAGTCTGCCACTTCTGAATGTGTTTTTTTTTTTTCCTGACTCAGATCCTATTCAAAGCTTTGTCGCTATCCTCTGCATGTGTTACATTCCAATTATCACTGAGCATAATTACAGTGACGCTCCTAATTGTATGAACCCATGCTGAAGTTGACTTAAAAGAGGAATAAAAAAAAAATCATCTTTTGGAAATAATGAACAATACCTAGAGAGCGGCATGGATTTATTTCATGAGATGATCTTATGGAAAGTACCCCATGCCAAGCTCTAGGTATGGTGAAGGGAATGTGATGATGTGGGGCTATTTTAATTTCAAAGGCCAAGGGAACTTTATCAGGTTGCATAGTATCCTGGATCCATGAAATAACTGGCCTTTAAAAATAAATATTTGCCTGCCTCAATGGGAATTTAACATAGGGGTGTGTATAGTTATGCCCCCTGTATTTTAAGGAAGAACATTTATTTATTCATCATACATTATTCATTCACAAAGACAATTGGTGTCCTTGAAGGTTGGATTTTTACTATTCTTTTTTTAATTAAGGCATTAAGATCAATCTTTTTAGTCAACTTTAGCAGGGGTATATGAGCACCACTGTGACCAAACTGAAAACCCTGATTTGTCACTACACTGAGCCTAAATTCGACTTGCTCCGTGCAATGGTACAACAGGCTTTAGACAGTATCTGTGTCTGTTGTTAATTTAGAAATGTGCTCCTTTAGCACAGCATGAAGGAGGCAGAAAGTGTTGCGTTGTCAACAGGGTGTGAAATGGGTCCACTGGTGATTAAAAGTCAAGAACAAAACTGATTTGAATAAATTAAATGGCAAACACGTGACACAATGGAGCAGAATATGTCACTGAATGTTATAATAAGTCTAACAAAGTTAGCTTAGTTTTAACTACTATTCAACTCTGTACAAATTATACACTCAGGCCTTTTTTATTGTTTTCTAGAAATGTTTTTTTTTTTTTTTTAATCAATAGGATTCATTGTGAGAAACTTCACAAAATTCAAACTAGAATAAAAAACAAGCAATGTTCAGCTTACTTTTAATGGAAGTCCATGGTATTGATTTATTTTTTTATTCATAAATAGATGTATTAATTAAGCATTTTTAACTAATTATCAGGGAGCGTCAGATGTTTCTTAGACTGCGAACCAATACCGTGGACTTCCAGTAAAACTAAACTGCACAGTCCTTGTTTTTTAATTCTTACTCGGCTACTTGAAGAGCACCAGATTTTATACTTCAACTCAGTAACACCAAGTTTATTGACCCTGTGCAGCACTCCCTTCCAACTTAACTTTTATGATTTTCCTTTTTTATGTGTCATATTTTTATAGTTGATCACTTGTTATTTTCAAACGTGTGTGTGTGTGTGTGTGTGTGTGTGTGTGTGTGTGTGTGTGTGTGTGTGTGTGTGTGTGTGTGTGTGTGTGTGGTGTGTGTGTGGGTGTGTTGTGTGTGTGGTGTGTGTGTTGTGTGTGTGTGTTGTGTGTGTGTGTGTGTGTGTTGTGTGGGTGTGTGTGTGTGTGTGTGTTGTTTGTGTGGTGTGTTGTGTTTGTGGTGGTGTGTGTGTGTGTGTGTGTGTGTGTGTGTGTGTGTGTGTGTGTTCTACAATCACTAAGCGATGGTAGTTTGCTGCAGGGCTGAGAGTTTAACAGCCATGTAATAAATGAAGTTGTCCCAGAGTGTCTATGCCCTGTCTTTAGAAATGAACAAAACAGCACTCCCAAAGGAACTTGCCTTTGGAAAACCTGTCATTATTTTTGTTATTGTTATGTCATTAAAATGATAACAATCAAACCCATTTTCCCAATAAAGGGGCAGAAGTTGCAGCTGAGGACTACTCTCGTAAACTAGCTGTCTCTAAGTGTGAATGTTTGTGTATCCCTTTGTAAAAAAAAATGTGTTTGTGCAAAGATTTAGAAGAAAAAAAATTACTAAGCACGCTTTTAAAACAAAATATGTATTTGCTTGGTCACAAATCCCTGCTCTGTATATGTGTTTATATTCATACAATCCCAGTTGTTGCTGTGAGCTATCAAGTCATTCCATTTATAGTCTTGCATAGCATAAGCCACAGCTGTGATATCTACCGGCCCATTCTACCCAGCTACATTTAGGTCATTATGATCGTTACATTGATAGGCAACAGGGGTGGCATGTAACTAAGTACATTTACTCAAATACTGTACTTAAATACACATTTGATGTACTTTTATTTTACCTGCCACGTTTGACTTCTACTCCACTATCATCACATTTTCGAGGGAAATATTGTTCTTTTTACTCCGCTACATTAAGCTGAGAGTCTTAGTTACTTTACAAGTTCAGATTTTTGCACATACATTTAGTTTATAAAATACAATGTAATTTTGTTTGGCCTTGTATTTGTATAAGACAGCTGAAGACATGAATGGGGAGAGAGGGTTGAATGACATGCAACAAAGGGCAGCAGGTCAGAGTCAAACCCGCGGCTGCTGCGTTGAAGAGTTAACCTTGATAAATGGGTGCTTGCTCTACAAGGAGAGCTATCCAGATGATGTTAATCACAAAGTGAACTATCCAGTAATATATAAGCCTACAGTACAAATCCAGCTGAAATGGTTAGCCAAATTAAAACATCTCAACTTCTAAAATGTGAGGCTGTTTCTGCGAGTACTTTTACTTTCAATACTCTAAAGTACACTTTCCTGATGATACTTGCATACTTTTACCTCAGTAACATTTCCAATGCAGGACTTTTACTTGTACTTGTATTTTTACAGAGTGTGGTGTTAGTACTTTTACTTGTACTTGTATTTTTACAGTGTGGTATTAGTACTTTTACTTAAGTAAAAGGACAGATGTAAAGAATGAAGATAGACTGTGAGAAGGCAAACTCTGGAGTCTTTACTTTCTTTTTACTTTTTTTACTTAAGTCTTTCAGCTGGCTGGCACCACTAAGCTCCATTTAATTATCGTCTTCACATGCATGATGACAGAATTTCCCCCAATAAAATACGCACATTTTCTCAGCTCATCAACAGCACCGCTGACACCCCTCTCTATTTCCCAGTAAAGGAGACAAAGTGTTTGCAGGCAGAGGACTAATTGTGGACTTTGTATCCCGGGCAAAGTTGTATTTTTCACCTGTGGAAAAGTTGACTAGACACGTGTCCTCATATGGATGAATTCGCTCAAGGATGTATGCTAGAAATGAATATCTGAAAAACTAATTTGCAGAGTTCTTTTAAACTCATTAAAACTCCAAAATACATTTTCTTTTAAATAACTTGCTACAAAATGAGCTGAATTGTCTAAATGAAATTGTAGGAAAATTATTCTCGAAGATTACAAGATGCTAGAACGTGCTCGCGTTTTGCAATCAAACCAGCCTAATGTTGCACTTTTTTTTTAATTGGCAAGCATGGACATCCCATTTCTGTGAAAGGTCATCATGTGGAGGTGGGCTGCTGGTTTGTTATTAAATCTGATCTTATCTTAAAGGCCAGCGCTACTGTCTTTTCAGGTCTCAATTCAATAAATGAATGCCAGATTCTCCATCCCTCATTATCCTGTTAAAATGAGGCAAATTGTATCTAAGAGGAAGACATAATTGGAAACCCAATTATCTATCTTCTTTTCGTGCAAAAGATAGCCACAGAATTGCTAAACTGCTACAAATTACCTGAGAAGTCCACCATCTTCTGTCGTTAAATGCATGCCAATAGTCACAGGTTAATTATGAGTCTAATTAGATCACATTAGATTTTATGACCCGAGTTATGTTTTCAATCCTCATTTTATAGTGTTTTATATCTCTCTGTGTATTTGTTGTGGTAAGCTTTTGTCAAATTTGCTATTTGATGAGTGAATAGATTGGTGTTGTTTCTCTCTGTATATACATTCCATGTATTAAATTTGACTGCATTTATGTCCCTCATGATTGTCATGATATTTCACAAAACATGCTGACATCTGCCATCTTTCTCATGTCTTGACTATCCACAGATGAGATTCAAACTGCATCCTGCACCACGACTACAGACACCAGGTGCCAGTGCAGAGCAGGGACCTTCTGTGTCCCAGATCAGGCCTGCGAAGTGTGCAAACGCTGTGCCAAGTACGAGTCCTTTTACTTCTTTCCTGAAATGGTTTCCAGTTCTCAGTTGCAGTGCTCTTTAACCTTATCAATATTATCTGACATGAATATAATACTTAGGATAATGGGCTGACTCTTTTGGATCCACTGCGTTGTTGGGTTTCCATCTTAAAGGTGCTATAAGCGATGTCACCTGTGTTTTAGGCTACGACATTCGTTGTCACATACAGCAAACATCTCCTCATTTTCCGCTAGCTGCCTGTCCCCAGAACACACTGTAAACACCGTGGTCTCTGTAGACAGCCCAGGGTCTACAAACGGCAACAAAAACAAAATGTGCCCACTTGCACAACGAAGCACACAAACAGCGTTTCAGCCAATAACCGACAAGATGGATCTGGGGGTGGGGGGTTAGTGCGCGGAAGCACAGAGGGGAGGAAGAGAGGCCGGGATAAGGAAGATGGAGGGGCGAGTTAGTCTCGTTTTGTTTGAAAATACTTTGAACATCAACAAGAAGTAATGTCACCCTACATCGCTTAGAGCGCCTTCAAACAGCCGCGGGTTAGGCTGTTTTTTTGTTTCAAGTTTAACTTACTTTTCTTCAAAACTACAGGTGTAAATCAGGAGAGGAGGAGGTGAAGAAGTGCACTCCGTTCTCTAACACGGAGTGTCGGAAACGGGATCCGTCCCCAACCGAAACCTCCCCAGCCCTTCCTTCACCAACCCCTACCTCCGCGGACATTGGTAACTTTGCTTTACCGTTTTCACTGTTTCATCCAAAGCCTTCTGCCTACCATTGTTATTTTAAATCCTAATTGTTCAACTTCACTGATTTTATTTTTCCAGTTTATCCTATAATCATTTCCCTGGGCTTCATCTTCTTCATCATCATCATCATCATCATTAGCGCGGCTGTGTGGTGGTTCGTAATCAAGCAGCGTTCATGGGAAATACCATGTGAGTCGACGTGGAGTGCTCCACCTTTGCAATGTTGGTTTGCTTAATTAGGAGGTTTTCCTAATGCTTTGTCTGCTTTTAACAGGTTCAAAGAGCCACTGTGATTCCAGTGAAATTGTGAAGATTCCCATTGTAAGTTTTTATTGTTTTGCGTTTGATCTCTTTCATGTTGTTTACCTTTTTGAAAGGCTTTATGATAATAGTTGTTATTGTCTGCTAGCAGTCACCAAAGAGAATCTGTGGTACAATATGTTTTCCATCCTTCATGTTTTTTTTTTTCTCCTGCTCAGGATGAGAATGGAGCTACAGCGGAGGAGAGACAGAACAATCAGAACGCAGGTTTGGAGGGGGAAGTGTCTCGCCCAGAGTCCCGGCCCCTGCTGCAGGAGACCCAGTCTGGCATGACCAAAGCCTCCCCTCCCCTCGAAGATGAGGACCGAGGACTAGGAGACAGTTTGCCCAACACCACTAGTTCGTCTCAAACTAGCCTGTCGGCCCTGCCCACGGCAGTTTTCTCTGGTAACACCCCACAGCAGAGCCCCATAGCCATCAGACCGCCGCCTGCAGACATGGTGAGGGAAACTCTAGAACAAGGATGCCCAATTTAAGGCCCGGGGGCCATATTTTGTCCGTTCTTGCTTTATTTTGGCATGCTATGGCATTTGACATGCTCATGCTTATTCTCTGATTTTGAAAGTGCTGTAAAATGCTAACAGTAATGACTACCAAACGTACATTTTGTGAAGCTCAAAAGTACTTAATCTGAATGTTACAACATAGCACATTGCTGGTAAACTTACCTATTAAGTTACGTATGTTTTTAAGAAAATTTTGTAGTTCAACCCCAATGTTGAAAGACATCGGGGGGGGAAAAAATCCAGACCTCATGTCTCCCACTGATATTGCAAGTGATAAAAGACCATATCAATTAAATGCAGATTAAAGAGAAGTGGGTTCTTTTCAAATTTTTATTTTAGGTTTAGAATGTTAATTTTCTATAATAAATAATACATTTTCTCACAACATCATTTATTTTTGGCCCGCGGCCTTCCATCCAGATACATTTTTGGCCCTTCATATGAAATAATATGGGCACATCTGCTGTAGAAGATCTCAAACAGTCAAATCATTTCTAATTTTCAAATATTAATCACCTGTGCCGCCATCCCTTATGTTTGTATTTTCTCTTGTAGGATGATCCTTTGCTACATCGCTTGGTGCCACTACAAGGTAAGATTCCTGCAGTGGGAGGCAGAGATTTCCCCTCTGCTAGACAGTCTTTGTGCCACTCGATTTGCACTAAAAGGCAGCTACACACAGAAAGCAACACACACATTTTCATTTTTTTTTACAGTTCATGTCATTCCAGAAGGAACTCAAATGAACACATCTCCTCAAGATCTCACATTATCCGCTTGATAGATTCATCTCATGACAGTCAGGCCGTATCTGAGCCTTCCGGGGTTGGAACATGCCGGATTTTTTGGTTACTGTTGTTTTCTCATGCTGAATGAAAGAGGTCATGGCTTAACAGAGTCGTTTGATCCTCTGTTACATTGTTTTTAATGTATGCATCCGCTAAAGGAAAACATACTGAAATGTAGGAACAATGTATATACTGTACCCTGTGCATATTTTAAGCATTTAAATTAGTGAAAAGTTAGTGTAAACTGACAAGATAAACATTTAATCCAGTTTTGTGTCGCACAATCTACATTTTATCTATTCCTTTGTGTTTTTTAAGGGTCAGAAAGATCCCTGAAGAAGAGCTTTGATTTGTTCGACGAGTACCTGGACGTGCGGATCCATAATAAGTTTTTCAGAATGATTGGAGTCAGCGACAACCACATTCGGATTGCGGAGAATGGAGCCCCCGTCGACAAAGTGTATGAACTGCTGAAGAACTGGATGCAGAGGCAGGGCCTAAAAGCCGACATCAACGACCTGTTAGAGACTTTGCTAAGTATGGACCAGCGGCGCTCGGCTGAGAGCATCGCCTCCGCAGCCCTGCAGAGAGGCTACTACAAGCACGCAGACGCTCCCTGAAGCTGAAGTAACGGGGACTGCAAATGAAGCAAACACAAAATACTTAACACAAGAAAAACTAAAAGCACACAGACACTGTCGGTGGACATTGTGTTACGAACGGGGCTTACCTCTCTGTGGCGGACTGGCCACGTATCCAAAAGCCAGTAGTTTTTAAAAAGAAAAAACACAAAAAGGGGAAGGTCGAGTTGTATTTATCAGAGCTCTGAACATGTTGACTACTTGCCAAATGCGGAGGTGTAATAATGAAAATGAAGAAAAAGTTCCGTGGTCAAATTGAACAACCTTTCCGCCAAAGACAACCAGTGATAATGTGTTCTCAAAGAGCAGATTAACACCAAGGTGTCAGCGTCCCCAGGCAGAAACGGCTGCATGTTTCAGGCTCCAATGGAGAAACATGCATCTAAATACTGAAAGCTTAGAAGTCTCTGGGCGCGTGTCACACATCTGGTCCTCTACCCAGATCACAATACACTACCTGGAGACGAGGATATACACTGGTTTGGAGTGGCATTAGCTATGCCGCTAATACTGTGCCTCTTTGATGCACTGACCTCTGGCACATGTAGTATTTAAAACAATGCTATATTTGTTCTTTTATAGATTTAGGCTTCTCTGAAACCTTATGTAAAAGTTCATGAACATTTTCTTGACTAATAGTAGGAAAATATCGTCTATTTGTTATGACGGTCAATCTGTAGCCTTACTAATAAGTTTTACCTCTTCAGTGCCATTTGATCATCTAAATGTATTTAGCTATCATGATTTCATTATGTTCATAGAGCGTAATGATTCAAAAATTTTGTAGATTTTGTACAATCAAGTCACATTGGAGAAATGTTTTCAGTCTTTGACGTCCGGCCTTTTGTGTGTTCAGTGTTAACACACACACACACACACAACATTATAGAAGGACTTTTACAAGTTTCTTTCTGTTGGAACAATAGTTCAGGCAAATGTTTCCATGGAGAACTTCAACGGTCATTTTTATTTATTGACATATTTATTGTAATGAATAATAATTCACTTTTATTATTTATACCATTACCAAAACAAATGACCCTGGAAAATAATCATGCGCTGTATTTGTGTTTTGATAACCTTTAGCTTCAGGGCAAAATGACTGACAACATTTTCAAGGTGGGGTTGGAACGTTGTGTTTACTTAAACGTTGTTTATGCTTGCCCCACTGTCTGGTCTACTCTATCAATGTAATGTGTTATGGGGGCTTCCATGATGCTAAATGCCGAATGTGTCATTTCAAATCGGCGATGAGGTGACGCCAATCTTAGAAAATGAGAATTGTCGTGTTGAGTCCAAGTGTTAAAGTGAACCGACTGAACAAACACTCCTCCTGCACATGACCGCGGTGCAGGTACCCATTGTTTTGACTTGGTTAGACTCAGACCAGATGAAGGATACCTTCTTTCTTTTTTTCTGGATTTAAGAAGAAGCTCAGATTTATTTTCCTCATTCTGCCACATGTACAGTACATACAAATTCAGTCCAGAGAGCACTGAAGCCTCACAAAGTGTATATGTGTATATATGCAGCTCTATTAACAAGCCAAAAATGAATATAGAAAAGGTATGAAGTCATTAGGAACAACAGAAACACCAACCACAGTAGTTGGCTGTTGAGGTTGTGACATTTTAAACTAGATTTTGCCCATTTTTTTTCTGCAGTCTCCTATGTAAAAAGGAAAGAGTTATAGAGTTATATATTATTGCTGAAGAGCGACGCTACAGTGCTGGCACTGCCATCTATTGACAGACAATGAAACTACAGCCGGCATCAATATCTAGGGATCCTATCCCCCCCCCCTCTCTCACCTCACATTCTCCCTTCAACTCTTTTTAGACATTTTTCAACTTTTTTCTTTTCTTCTTCTTTTAAATGTTCCTCTTGGCCTTTTCTGAAGTAGCATAGCAGTGTATGTGCTTCAGTGCATGTTATGTTCAAAGTTCTCTTTTTTTTTTTTTTACAATTTCTGTGTTTTACATATTTTCATTGCAAGTCCTAAGCTGCTCAATTAACTTCCTTTTTAACTTGTGTTAAAACGTCTGTTTGCCGTTACGTCATTTCCCCCTTAGTTATTGTTTGCTTGTCATGGATTTCAGATATAAATTATGCAAATACATCAAAGCTCTTTTTATGTCAATTTCAAATAAATGTTTTGTACAGATGAGCGTCTTTGAATTGTTTGAGATTAGCGAGGCTTTCATCATATCACAAGATGGAAGCAGTATGTCATTTTACACACTGAAGAGTGTCACAAATTGATCTAATTCCTCAGACTTAATAATGTTGGTATTAATAGAATTATTTCCAGTCAGGAGGGTTAATATTGGTTACAGTCAATGAATAAACTTATGAAGTAATGTGGACTGAATTACAGCCAAGAGGTGCATGCATCTAATCCTTTGAAATAGCTGTGACTGATCATGAGCACAGCGTAGTGATGGTACCTTAACTGTATAAGATCAGTGCTACATCAAAATATCTGCCATGAAAAACACATCAAAGCTGTCATGTTGCTTTTAAAACGGCACAGAAATAACAAATACATCCAGCTGCCCTGGCAAAAAAAGTAGGAATCTGAGCTCATGCAATCTTGAAATGATGTTTATATTCTGTACAGAATAGAAACAAGAAGGCAGCAGTACTACTAATTTGGCAAAACAAATTCGTAGTATATGTTTTTTAAGGAGAGTTAGACTGTGTGTATTTTATTAACAAGGGCTCCTTTTAGCTTTACCTATTCCAGGGGAGAAAATGTCTCGCAAGTGAATATTTATACCAATAGCCTTCAACTAATGCTAAAATATAACCGAGACAAAGGAGGTTTTTACTCTAGTGCATAACAAGGTTTTTCTGTATTTGCAAGTGCAATACATGTGGAAGTATTTGCCCCAGTGTGGCTGGTGCTTAGATACAAGAACAGAGACAGTCAGAGTGCCTTAACAGTGCAGATTGTGTGTGTATATATACAGTATATATACTATACAGCATATGCAGCATACATTTCGGTGTGCTTTGCTAATTCATCTTGAGCAACATAAAAACGACAATTAAAACAAAACACCGCAGTCTGTAGAGACTGAATGACTGTAAGGAGTTAGTTTTAAGATTTGGTAAGGATAAAATGTTCGACTAAACAGACTAATAAACCCACTGAATCAGCTTTTTACTATGCTGTTTTAAATGGGTTCTGTTTACTTTATGTAGTCTTAGCAATCGCTTAAATAGAATGCATAATGTTTTCCTTAGAAATGTCTTGCGTGGACGGTTGAGTGTATCGAACTAATCTAAAGAACTCCATTCAGAGGTAGAAGTAGAAGTGTCTTAAGTTGCTTTGATGGACATCATCACACACAAAGTATTTATAGAACTGAATTGACAGGCACGGCCACAATCAGTATACCGCAAAAGCATGTTACTAAAAACGTCTGTCTATATACACAAGAACACATTAACATTAGAGTCAGTGCTCTTACAAACATGCACATGAAAAAACATCAGTGTGTTGATGCTCCCTGCTTATTCACCCAGTTATTCTGGCATCTGTTTGGATGATGATGACATTCTCACTCTCAAAGCAGGATATCTCATTTACTGGCCAGCAGGTAAACAATAGGCATCCGTGTAATCAGTGCTTTACTGTGTTCCTGTATTTTGCATTGTTAATTGTTTTGCAGGGTTCAGGATCCTCCAGTCACTCTCTCTGCACATCATCTTCAGGGCCTGGAGGTTTGGGGTGATCGGCCTTATTCCTTAAAGTAAGACGTCTGATATAACTGAGGAGATTTTCTCTTTTGTTTCTCACTGTAAAAACACTGTTTTCTGTGTCCTCAGGGCTCCTTTTTTCCAGTCTTTGTCTCTTGTAATAGGGGTAAAAATTATTCTGAACTCTTCTCAGTACTCCGTCGAAATAATAGAAATGATCGTGTTCCTCATCATTAAGCAGATTGTCTTTCTGGTCTCTGATGGAAATGCGTTCTGTCTCCTGCTCTCCTGTACGCTTAAATGCATCCGTGGGTTCCTTTGAGGAAAACATCTTTGATCTCATTCTTGCAGCTCTCTCCATACAGTGTTTCCACCCAGCTGCAGTGCGATGTATTAAACCTCCGCAGATTGGCATATCGTCATCTGTAGTCTGTAGGGAGAACTTTGGGTTAGTGCATTCACTGCTTGTTTCTTCTTACAATGCATAAACTTTTTGAAGTAGTAAATGAGTGGCCTATTATTACCAATGTAACATTTTTGCTCTCAAAGATCAATCATTCATCGAGTAAAAAAGTATATCCAAAAAAATGCTAATTTTGAAATTGTTTTCAGAAAGTTATTAAGAATGCTAATATCCCTGTAGCTTTATCACTTTTATCTCTAATTAGAAATTCGGCCCCTTTACTTTCAGTGCAGCAAACTCACTCCAGAAGTTCAGCGAGGATCTCTGAATGATCCAATGTTGTCCTAAATGACTGATAGTGATAAATAAAATCCACCTGTGTGTGATCAAGTCTCTGTATAAATGCACCTGCTCTGTGATAGTCTCAGGGTTCTGTTGAAAGCGCAGAGAGCATCATGAAGACCAAGGAACACACCAGGCAGGTCCGTAATACTGTTGTGGAGAAGTTTAAAGCCGGATTTGGATACAAAAGATTTCCCAGCTTTAACATCCCAAGGAGCACTGTGCAAGCGATCATTTGAAATGGAAGGAGTATCAGACCACTGCAAATCTACCAAGACCTGGCCGTCCCTGTAAACTTTCAGCTCAGACAAGGAGAAGACTGATCAGAGATGCAGCCAAGAGGCCCATGATCATCTGGATGAACTGCAGAGAACTCCAGCTGAGGTGGGAGAGTCGTCATAGGACAACAATCAGTCGTACACTGCACAAATCTGGCTTCATGGAAGAGTGGCAAGAAGAAAGCCATTTCTCAAGATATCCATAAAAAGTCTCATCTAAAGTTTGCCACAAGCCACCTGGGAGACACACCAAACATGTGGAAGAAGGTGCTCGGTCAGATGAAACCAAAATCAAACTTTTTGGCACAATGCAAAACGATAGTTTGGCGTAAAAGCAACACAGTCATCACACCCTCAACACACCATCCCACTGTAAACATGGTGGTGGCAGCATCATGGTTTGGGCCTGCTTTTTTCAGCAGGGACGGGAAGATGGTTCAAATTGAGGGGAAGATGGATGCAGCCAATAACAGGACCTTCTGGAGGAAAAACTGTTGGAGTCTGCAAGAGACCTGAAACTGGGACGGATTTATCTTCCAACAAGACAATGATCCCAAACATACAGCAAAATCTACAAAGGAATGTCACAATGAACGTATCCAGGTGTTAGAATGGCCAAGTCAAAGTCCAGACCTGAATCCAATCGATGGAAAGAACTGAAAACTGCTGTTCACAAACGCTCTCCATCCATCCTCACTGAGCTCGAGCTGTTTTGCAAGGAAGAATGGAAGAATTTCAGTCTCTCGATGTGCAAAACTGATGGAGACATACCCCAAGCGACTTGCAGCTGTAATCGCAGCAAAAGGTGGCTCTACAAAGTATTAACGCAAGGGGGCCGAATAATTTTGCACGCACCACTTTTCAGTTTTTATTTGCTAAAAAAGTTTAAAATATCCAATAGATTTCGTTCCACTTCACAATTGTGTCCCACTTGTTGGTGATTCTTCACAAAAAATAAAAATTTTATATCTTTGTTTGAAGCCTGAAATGTGTCAAAAGGTTGAAAAGTTCAAGGGGGCCGAATACTTTCCCAAGACACTGTACATTGGAGAACCCTTTTGCAATTATGTAAGCATGTAATGTAATCTGAAAACTGCTGCCCTGGTTAAAAAACAACAACAATGATCTCAGCCGGTTTTCTGTCTATAATATAAGTGATCCCAGACTTTTGACCGGTAGTGTATCCCTGCATTGTATTTTGCACATTCAACCCCATATTCCAATTTTTGTGTAACACTTTATGTACCTTACAGCAAAGGTTCAACATTTTAGGGAATACAATAATTGGCTTTCTGGTCTAGAGTGAAGTGAGAAGAATAGATGTCTGTCTGTTATATATAAGGCTGGGCACTGCCAAGGTGCTCTTGAGCAAGGCAAAAAAAAAATAGAAACAGCTGCTCGGTGCGCCTTTCCCCAAAATGTTGGGGAATGCACTCAACCGCTTTCCCAAAACCATTCCTTTAATTTCACCAGGTTTTCCGTAGAAATCTTTTACTTCAACTTTACTTACTTTTGGCAGCGTGTCTGTAGCTTGTTTGTAGATTGGTTCTAAAGGTTTTGCAAATGGAAATGAGTCCACTATTGGATCATTTTGGACTTCTTTTCTTTCCGTTACAGCTGTTTTTTCAGTGCCTTCGTGAAGTTTGGTTGTATCTGATGGGATGTCCTGTCTCATCCTGAGGCCTGAGAAGGACGACTCAGTCGTAGCTTGTATAGTCCCAGTTTCCCATTTTATAAATCTGGGCTCAAATTCTGGACTCGTTGTTGTCCTTGGAGTCTCTCTACTCGGCGGTCTGTCTGCTTTCTGTGTACCGCCTTGATTGAAGGCTTCCGTACTTGATGTTGTCCCTTTTATCTCCATGTTTGCTATCGTTGTCTCTGCTATGTGCTCTGTTTTTGCAGTTTCTCTTTCCGTCATTTTAAATGAGGGAGGTAAAGGTATGAGGGATTCTTCTGACGGCACACTGTCCTCTTGTTTAGTATGATTTATGCCCATAATTTTGCGAGTTGTATTGTAAGTTTCTGTGCGTCCTTGTGTTGATTTGATCTGCTCAGTATATACAGACTCTGTATTTACTTTAGCTGTAATTTCTGCTGGTTTTATATCCATAC
The DNA here is from genome assembly GCF_008692095.1 of Etheostoma spectabile. Classification (NCBI taxonomy): domain Eukaryota; kingdom Metazoa; phylum Chordata; class Actinopteri; order Perciformes; family Percidae; genus Etheostoma; species Etheostoma spectabile. Next base: position 11,889,176 of record NC_045748.1, on the reverse strand, counting down.
TGTCTGCTCTGTCGAGCGGCGCATGCATTTTTAATGAAAACAGACTTTCTTTCAAACTCTTTGTTTCAATGAAAAATGTTGTCTTCGTAAGTTTAGTCATGGACGGGGGCTCACCCGACTCCTTCATGGGTATATTTCCTGTTTCCCACCCAGTGTCTGCGTGCAGAATAAGTTTTATTTCCGATGATGGTAGTACTTTATGTGTCTTCCTCTTTGTGTCTGGCGGGAAGAACATGATTAAGACTTCTTCTCCCACCTCAGTAAGCACATGTTTGTGATCAACATCATTAATCTCGGTTTTATGCGCAGCTTGTAGGATGAATGCTATTTTTTTCTGGTTTCCATTTTCAATATTTGTGTGTGATCGTTGTGTTTGTCTTTCTCCCTCTGGGCGTCGGAGCTCAGCTTGTTTTGTGATTATCCTCACGTTAAAATCCTCTTTATTATCTTCCTGTGCAGCCTTTATCTTGAACTGCAGTCTCTTCATAGATTTTGCCTTCTCCCTGGGTACCAACAAGAGTTGTTTCTCAATATAAAATCCATCATCATCATCATCATCATCATCATACACACCAGATTTTAAACGGTGTTGCTTCTGAGCACTATTTTGCAAGCTGCTGATCAAATGTTCCTTTTTCTTAATCATGTTGACTGAACTTCTATTTTTCTCTGATTGTGGTACGTGTGAGGCTTTCATTGAAGCGCTGCCAGAATGCAGAGTAGCAGCTTGGAAAACGTCATGTTGACGGACTGCAGCTTGTCCCCCATACTTCATGAGAATGTCCATCGCTCGCCGTGTGCTCTCTTTTTGTCTGATTTGTAGTCGTGCAATCTGTTCTTTAGACATTTTTTTGATGTTCATTGCTGATCTTATTTCACCCTGTTTAAAACAGCAGGAAATATTCACAGTTGCAGCAGCACAGTATCTCTTCGTCAGCATTTTCTGCAGTTGAACAATGGTGGCTGGTGCCAAGCTCTTGGATTTCTCCAGTAAGAAAGCTTGAAAATTGTGGCCTGAGGCGGCTGTGTGATGATTCAGTGTCCATGCAGACTCTGGATCAGGGGGATCTTTTATTAAGTCCATGGCAATATGACTGGTTTCACTAATAGCATGCAGCGCTGGTAAAGCATCTGACCTCAGCAGAAAGGCTGGAACACTTTTTCCCTTTCCACGAAGGAGAGAAACAGCCTAAAGTGACAAGAGAGGAAGATAGAGTTGGTTACATAAGTGACACCAGACAAATGCATGAGCCATGACATAAAAACAGCCATTCCAAGAACACAACATGGCTCTAGGGATAGGAAGGCCATTTGGTCAATCCATCACTTCAGTCCAGACTGACTATCTCGACAACTATTAGAGGAAATTTTCATCTGGCACCCCCGTCAGGTCAAACTTTTAGCTCCTCCAATACTCCAGTTTATGATCAAATAGCTGCAAAAATGGCATTCCCATCAGCCTCAGCTGCACTTTATTTTTTTAATTACCAAATGTTAGCATGCTTAACTAGCAGGTTGACAATGGTGAACATTAAAACGCGCTAAACTAGCACGTAGGCAGTGTTACTGTGAGTGTGTCAGTAGGGCTGGGCAATATATTGATATTATGTCGATATCGTGATATGAGACTAGATATTTTCTTAGATTGTGGATATTGTAATATCGTGATATGACATAAGTGGTGTTTTTACCTGGTTTTAAAGGCTGCATTACAGTAAAGTGATGCACCTTTCTGAACTTACCAGACTGTTCTAGCTGTTCTATTATTTGCCTTTTCCCCATATAGACATTATATCCACATTACTGATGATTATTTATATGAATCTAAATGTGAAGATATTTTGTTAAAGCACCATTTGTCAACCCCAGAATATTGCCGCAATATCGATTGAGGTATTTGGTCAAGCATATCGTGATATCGGATTTTCTTCCTATCGCCAAGCCCTGTGTGTCAGCGGGTTGACGTGTGCATTCAGTTCAAAGCACAGCCTCAAAGAGCTGCTAACATGGCTGTAAACTCCTGGTTTCCAAGGCAGGGAGTGACATTTTTAAACTTTTAATGGTTCTCTTTTAGTGCTTTAATGTGTCTCTCTTCATGCTAAATCTTTCACTTTGATGGCAGTTCCCTCGACACACACACACACACACACACACACACACAAACACATAGTCAATCACACACACAGTCACACACACACATGCACACATAGTCACACACTCACACACACACATGCAGCAGGCTATGTTTAATGGTAAGTAGAAAGATGGAAATCTTTATGGGAGATATTCACATTTTTGTATCTGTTGCAGTTACTCTTCCAGTAACTTTATTTCTTCATGTCTGTTTAATCATGAGATTTATAGTCTACTTCTCATTCTTAGTCAAGGTCTTTTCTGCCCTAAAGCAGTTTCTTAGGAAAGTTTCTCTCTTTGAGCCAAAGGCATTAGTTGGAAACATATCTCTCTAATCTCCCATAAATATTCTGAACACATGCAAAAACAAGCTGCAAGTCATATTTTCATATTATCAACAGTGTTCAATAGTACAAAACTAAACCCTGGTTATTATCGTCAGTGTGATGATCAGCTTCATGTTTTTTGCTTGTGTAGTTTTGACGCATTGACTGTCACAATCGCACCTGTTATTCTAACACTCCATGCACACGCCAGGAGGCAGCAGGGCAGGGAAATGTAAAAAAGTAAGAACAAATAATTTACACACAGAAGATGTGAAATATAGTAGCAATAGTTGTGATCACAATTCAGTACATGAACAGAGAAAATAGGTAGTCGTATTCATACCAGTACTGACTGAAATAAGCATACCAGTGCTGGGACATGATTCCTATGGATTATTCCTGTAAATTCCTGATGATACAAACATCCATGATCATCATGGACTGTGTGTGTCCAGTAAAAAGGGGGGGTCCCCAGTTTGTGTTGCACATAGTTTCTCTTGATGTATTGGTGTTCCGTTTGGGTCTCAAGTATCTCCATTCCTGTGGGGGCCAGGTTTCTGCATAAACTCCAACAGCAATAATCAATGACCCAGTCCCCGTCTCCAAGGGGACTCAGGTCAGAGACAAGCAGGGACACCAGCAGCAGCCACGGCCTCATTGTGCTGAGAATAAGTGCTGGAAGGCAGCATAAACCCAACAGTAACGCTATTATCTTTAATGCGCCTTTCTCATCTCACTTTGAATATGCAAACCACGCAGCAAATATGGCTCTGCTCTATCTTACAAGGTGCTGTAGTTACAAAGAGGCCATTTTACATCACCTTCACAGAGGCAAACCTTACAGGAAAGTTGAACTTGTTTCTAATGAGTTAAGTAGCTTCTCCTCTTCAGATTAACCTGGCTTAATGTTCACAAGAACAACTGTAATGCATACCACATTTCAGAATAACGTACAAGATAAGTCTATTAATATTTTATCTTCTTCGTATTGTCTAAAATCCCAAGAAAACATCCAAAACCAACAATGAGATGATTCCATTAACAAGTGTTGTACATGTATCCAAAGCCTGATATGTCGTATCCCTCTGTGACATGGAGATCCACTGTTGTCTAAACACTACAGACTAACTGATCCTTCATTCCAATGAGCATATGGGCACTGCAGTGTATTTTGATCTGAGCACACGTACACCGTCCTGCAGCTTGGAATTCTCACTATAGCACCAATTGTGTAATAATGTGCAATTAAAAATATTCCCCAACAAATGCACCATTTACCGTTTAGGTAACACTTGCTAAAAACTGCAATGCCCAAATGTTTAACCCTTGCATTGTCTTCCCTTTGGGACCCTCTCGTATCCCTCGGGTCAATTTGACCCGTGACTTTTATGGGGTTTTAAAAATAATTATGAATAAAATTGTACTTCATAATCTATTAACAAATATTGTCTTTCTCTCAATTTCAAACACTTGCGATAACGTATGTTTATGTTATGCAATCAGTCTTTACTAGAACACAATTAAAAATGGAAGTGGGATTCGTTTTTTGTCATAAGGTCATAATTCATGTTACAAAATCCACTATGTGATCATTCTTATCTTGGAAAAAAACATAAGTGG
>NC_045748.1:11869744-11885087 GCF_008692095.1 Etheostoma spectabile | reverse complement strand
GAATAATTTTCTGAATTGAGTCAGGAATACATGTTTATCACAGAAGGTAAGGCTATTGATTTTCAGGTAGAAAAAATGTAACTTAAAAATTTGAAATGGGTCAGTTTGACCCAAATACCATACAAGGGTTGAGAAAACTATTTAACCTTTTTGAGAAATTAAAGTATACATTTGTGACCTGTAACATTTCAGGAGGATGAATGGGCTTGCATGACGCAGACAGTGTGGGGAAGTCAGAAAGTATTGAGAGATGGACACACGGTTGGTTTTGATTTGTGTGGGTTGTCTCGTTTTGTCAGACCTTCTTTCAGCGTGGCGCTGCAGAGAGGGGTCTGACTAGTCCACACAGCAATCCGGGATGGGAGAAAAACCTGCTCTGGTTTATTGACATTTCTTTAAACCAATCACAATCATCTCCTGCGGCAATAAGCGCCGTACGGAGCAACGGCGCCTCTGCAAAATAGCCTCAGGAAGGAACTTGTTTTGGTGGAACGTGTGTACGTTCAAAAGTTGTTTTAGTCGTGCAACAGAAAACTCAGATTGGACAACTAGCCTAGCTAGCTTTCTAGATTTGCCCTAAAGAGATCTGAGGAGCAGTTAACCATAGTCCTCAGAAATCCACCGGAGTATAGAATGTGGAATATCAACACAGATATCCGGCCTGAATGAGTGAAATCCAGCAGAATTTCCATTGGCAACGGAGCAATCCCAGAAGTGGAACATCGAGGATATAGACTAGTGTTAGGGTTTCCTGACAATAAGAATAACACCTTAAAACCTTTACACTTAAAATGACTGCAGGGCAGATTAAGTACTGTAACAGAAACACCTGGTTCAGACACAACTGTTTACTAAAACTGTCACGGTTCAAGAGCAGACTCAAATGCCCGACTCAGGCAGGGAATCACAGGTAAATGGTGTATTGGTCAGAGAACAATGCAGGCCAAGGTACAGAAGTGGAAAGCAGTAATCGTGAGCAGGAACAAAGCAAAAGATGGATGAACACTGGAAAAAAACACTAGGAATAATCACTGGAAAGAGTGACTTACAACTGTGAACTACAATCTGGCACAGGTAAGTGGAAATGGTGAGTATTTAAGCATGGGGACTGGAGGAGCTGAAAACAAACAGGTGAACCAAATCAGGGGCGGGGACGGTAATCACACAGGTGGGAAAGCAGACAAAGGAAGGAAGGAAGGCAAGGGAAAGAAGACAAACAGTGGATATCAGAACTAAACAGGAAGTCTATGAAAACCAAAAGAAAACAGAAACCCAACTAGAACAGAAACTTGACACAAGGACAAGACCATGACAAAAAACTGATGATTACTCTTTTATGATGATTAAAGATGTTGTTAAGTAGTGTTATTGTTGTCTTGTCACTGACAAAAATGTAGGTAAAGGAGATGCTAGGTGTAATGGACACCTGTAATAGCCTTGCTCTTTTGAAGCAGGTGCATATCCAGTATTTTTCCTTACCCTAGCTGGGCTAAAAGTTTTTGCATGTTATCAGACTTTGTCCATAAGGCACCTACTGCTGAATACAGAACAACTGCCACAGTGCGTCATTGTCACCTTGACTTTGGTGTCGCAGCAGGTAAGAATTTGTTTTGTGTTTGATCCAGACTAGACATTAAGAAAAGACGAAAATGATATCAAAACTTGGTGTGTATTGTGTATTAAATTCACATTAGTGTATGTGTTTTCAAGTATGCAGGGAAGAAATAATTGCAGTTTCTGTGCTCGTAGAAGACTCACTTTTGTCAACTTTGAATGACACAAGCAAAACTTTTGTCTTTTCTTTTCCATTCATATACATATCAATCCCTTGCTGGAGGGGATGCTGTTGTGTGCAAACTAAATTGATAATGTCACATTGTACTCCAAAAGGCATTCAAGGCTGTAAAATAATCAAATTCAAAAGTGGATTTGCCACATGCTTATTTAATATGTGAGTAAAATGCAGAACATTAGAGGCTGCTAAAATAAAGAATTGCCAAGTAGAGTAAAAATAAGAATAAAAGAAATACTGTGTGACAAATTAAAAGGCAAATGATTGTAAATAATGCAGTGCATTCAAATGCGGAGAAAAAAGGTGTATATATTGGCCTGGGGGCATTGTTTTTGAGCAGACATACAAATCCACAAATTTGAATACAGGTTATGAGGAACATCACTGCTTTTTGAATTATAGCCTCGAGCAAGACCTGCAGTCCTGACCAATCGTAGCAGTTCACTTCAGGAATAACAATATGGGAAATATCAACACTGCATGCCAGATGAGCAACCACAGCAAAAGGAACGTCCGAGTGTTCATCACTGAGAAGGCTCTGGAGCTTGACAGCTTCATCGACTCCCAGCCCGGAGAAGACGATAAGATCGTGAAGTTCATCTTCAGGAAGGACGTCAAGTGTGTCCGTGTGCCGTTTTCTCAGACTCAGGAAGTGCCCTGGGATGCTAACCACTTTCTGTCTGTCTTTGTGGAGGATGAAAATGATGAAAACATATATTCCAAGCAAATCATTCACAACATGGCGCTGAGTGCTCCGATCACTGTGCTGCTTTATGATGTGTAGATTAACACTTTTTTGCTGATGTGTTCATTACTGTCTGCCACAGAAGGAGGTTGCATTACATTGCTGAGTCAAACCGGTCTGACTACTTTTTTTGTCTGATGTGTCTCTCGTGTTGCCTCTAATAAAAATTCTGCACAGCTTCACTGCCCTCTTGCCTTTGCTTTTGCCATTACAAAGTAAAATTAGATTACACATTCACTCTCATTGCGTGACTGGCCCTCTGTGATCATCTGCTTTTTTCGTTCAGATTTCAGGATTGTTGCTGAACAGTGAAGGCTTTATTCATCTGTGTAAAATTAGATGACATGCTAAGACACACTCCATCACGTACGTGTTGTTCTGAAAAAGAAAAAAGTACTTCGTAACACCTTGCAAAACAATGCATGTGATCCAGCGTGTAGCATCAATAACAGCATTGTATAGTTTCTTTGTGTTTAAGTCCTATACATCACCTTTCTTCTATTTTAGCTCAGTGCTATATATAAATATGCCTTGTAAATACTTTAATGTTACAGTCAGTTTGTTTTCTAACAAATATGCACTTTTATAGTGCATGGCAAATCAACATGACTAAGCAAAAAGTGAGTTATGTTATGAAACGTGGAATTTAGTAACTGACAAAACAGACATAGTCCCACTTAAAGCGTCCCTCTCTTTAACACTAGACTTACTTATCATTAGAAACCAGTTCTGGTGCTACTAAGATGATCTATAAAAGAATGGATGTGAAATAAAAAGCGGAACAACAGGAAGTTTGATGTTATGGTTTTGGTACCATCTTTAGAGAGTATCTGATCAGGATTGATATGAGGAAGAGAAGCACTTGCCTGGTGAGTACAAACCCGTTTTCTAACACGGATCTGACTGGGTGTATTGAGTGGAGGAATAAGTACATTCACACTGTACTGTAGAATTTCAAGGAATTTGTACTTTACGTCTATATATTTCTACTCCACTACAAATCAGAGGTAAATATCAGTCTTTCCTCCTGCAGAGCTCATAGCTGCTAGTTAATTCAGATTTTGTCTTTTCAATCACAATGCGTTGGTTCCCTGCTACAATCACATAATGATCAAGTCATGTTGGTCTGTTATTGAGTCCTAACCCTAATGTTTATTCTATAATCTGCTTTTTTCATAATTCTAGTTCAGCAATGCACCTAATACTTCATTGGTAAATTTGACATAAGAAACAAGTGGATATAGTTTCACTGCATTACCAGATTTTTAAAGAACATATGTTTTTTAGGACCCAGTTATGGCCAGAAGTATCATTACAAGACAGGGGCAAGACTGACCTGCCCGCCAGTACACCCCGACCAATTGCAACAATAAGGTGCTTCTTGCACGTTAGCACATCAGTAATAATCATCTAGTAATATCCTCTGTATACAGTGCATACACACTATGAAATGGTCTGTTCTTCAGTTAATTAGCGTTTTTGATACTTTAGATATTTAATTTAACTCACTTTTTCCTACTTCTGTTATAACACATTACACTCCTTCCCTCTCAAACTCCCAGATATGAGGCGGTCTGTGTTTTTCTGTGTCACCTACGTGCTGTGCCTGAGTTTGGGCCTGATCTGCCCTCTGTGAGCTGCTGGGGCTCGTACTGGCGAGGCGGTTTTCTCTTGTGATGGATCAGCTCTGCATTTCGACTGGCATCCTGTCCTCGCGGTGTCTGGGCTGCTGGTTCTGTATTTATGTATGACAATGGTAAGTTACTATACTGCAGGGGTGGGGGGGAATCGAGACAGCATAGTATTGCGATATTTTTTTGTGGCAGTACCGTATCGATGCACAGACACCAAGTATTGATCTTTTATCATACACAATTGCACATGAGAATTTAACTTTTTGGTACTAGAATGATTTTAGAGAGATCCTGCACTCTGCTGCTGCAGAAAGCGCTTCCTCGACAAAGGTCCAGAGGGACCGAAACATTAGTTTCTTCAATAAATGGTGCTGCTTTGGCAGAAGACAAAGACAAGACAAGAGCAGAGTGCGGGAGCTTCCTTTTTTCAACTCTAACGTGATATTTTCCAAAACACCTGCATAGAAGAATTGTTGGATGTGCGAATTGTTTCTTCATAAAGTCGTGAGGTCTACTAAATGGTGAGAAGAACAAACACAATGAATCTTGTTAGATAAAACAGATGGTGACAAAGTTTTCCTTTGGGAACTTAATTCTGAAGTTGGAAAAAGAAAAAAAAAGAAAAAAAATTGCAACACATCCCGGAGTATCGCAATATGTTTAAACTGGCAATAGTATTGCAATCGTAACGTGCATCTTGAGAATATTGTATCATGGGGGCTCTGGGGATTCCCACCCCTACTATACTGTAGTGATGTCTTCCTACTGCGCTGCAGTATGTACACTCAGTTTCCTGTTTATTAGGTACACCAAGCAGAAACTAAGACAGTCTAATTCAACAGTTTTGCAATAAACGCAATCTTCATGAAGGATATGATCAATTTCTTTGGAGGATGTGTTTTGTTGTGCTGTTGAACTGCATTGCATTGTACAGAGTGGTGTTTCTGTTATTTAGCCAGCCCTCGTTGATTCAAATGGGGTGGACAAAATAATAGAAAACAAAGTGTAGCCTCAGCTATCCTCAAATAAAAATGCGATCAGTACTTTAGAAGGATAAATAAATAGGGTTGCTGTGATTGGTGGATCATTTGTGTCTCACCCACCATATGGTAAGAAAATATCTTAAAGTGGCACTCCACCAATTTAACTCATGTTTACTTGTCACGAAGTGTACAACGTGGTACGGTATGATGTCTCAGACTCAGATAAAGTCACCAGGAATGACCATTCTTTCATTTTTATCTGTCTGTTGATTGTATTAGAAAAGTAATCACAATAATATTAACATCTATTTTTCACTACGTTTTTATGTGCTCTCGTTTGAAGTCACTGTACACAGTAGATACAGGGAAAACGATTTTGTACTAAACTCATTCTGAATGAAAATGTCCCAGCAATTGATCTAGTTTTTGTTTAGTAATGCAAAATCATTTCTCATGAATGTCTCAGCTGAAAATATTTTCACTGCAGCTGACTGAGCCTGGAGGTGTAGTCGCTCAGAGAAACTGATTACACCTAGTGGATTTTTTGTTATTATTTTAATTAGACATCAAAATGCCCAGAAACATAGAAAAGAATCTGTGCGGACATTGAACTTATTAAAGTATTCCCTGGATCAATGGTTTTAACATCAAATGTAAGTGAAAATATGATCTGACTTTATTTTTTTAATGAAAGCTGAAGAAAACACTGAATCACATCTATCAAATCCTCCTCCAAATCCATTAAACACTGGTTATTGACCAATCAAATATGCTGCCATATTCCGTAATAATAATAATAATAATAATGTGTCTTTGTCGCTGCAGTAGTGTCTCTGTGTGGGCTTATGTGTTTGGTGCTTCTGTGTTGTTGATGTGTTTTAATGTGTGTCTGTGCACTTTAACCTGTGTGTACTTAATATGTTACTTGGGTTATGTTTTTCTTATGCCATCAACCTGCCGTTTATAGACTCGTTGTGTCATTTTACTTGTCTATGCTTATGTGTTCTTGTTTTATGCTTATGTGTTGTATTGTTGTAGCCTATCTAATGTTTTAAGCCATCAACCTGACAGGGACTGCATGTGAAAATGATTCTGCATGGCTAAATCTGGCACATATACATGTTGGACTCTGTGCTCATGTTGATTCATGTGCGTTGAAATCTAAAAAAAAAAACATCATTCCTTTCTTGTCATTTCACCATGCTGTTAGGGGGTCATCGGTCTCCACTGTGGTTCCGCAGCAGCCCCCTGAAACCTGTCCATATCTGGATGGGGAAACCAATGTGGACCCTCAGTCTGGCCTCCTGCATTAGCAGCATCAATGAGAAACTGCTCCTTACTCTGTAAGTGCTCAAATGTCCAACAGATAGCAACACAATGTCCTCTTTATTTCAATGTAAAAAAAACTGCCAAAATCACAAGCACACAACATTAATAAAAACCAGGCAAGAATTGTGACTTAATTTTTTCCTTTCCTGTAGTACTGGTGACAGTGTTAACCCGTGCAACGCTCAGCCTGTGGAAGCAAAGTTTGCAAACTCCCTTGGCATCCTCACTATGGCCTTTGGATTGGTCGTCTTCGGCATCCTGTCCAAAAACAGATGGCAGCGTCCAGAAACAGATAGTGAACGTGCTCATGTGAGTATGGATGCCACCAAAAAGTATAATTTCGGTTTGAGTCGACATAGATGTGAATTACTTATTGCTACACAGTACATAAGTACTTCTTGAAGTTTCACCTGATAAAACATATTGTTTTGTTCCACCAATACAAATTCAGATTAATTGTACTAATTGGACGTGTTCATGATTGATTCCTTTGGTGCCAGTATTTTAACTCTCTGGGTGAAATAATGATCTAGATGTCTTTTTTAATTACAGCTTCTGCTCAATGAAGGGACAGCATGTGAGAACACTGATCCAATGTGCCATGGAGAGCACATAGTGCGCTGCTTTTCATTCCTATCAGAAGAAAACAACATTGTATTTCTCTGAGTAACATGTTTACAACGGATAGAAGAAAACCTTGTATTGAAGCTGTTGAAGTGTGTTGTTGAAAGTACCAGTATTCTTAGAATCCTTGTAGTTTGCAGTATTTAAGGGAGATGGATTTGTTTTACAAATTTAAAATTTTAAAATTACATCATATGTTCTTCTTTGTCGCTGATCTAGGACGACCCATTTTAATATTTAGTGAATCAATATTCTATCTCTCTATCTACAAAGCTGAATGTATTTTTAACAAACGACAGAAATGGATGTTCAATATCATTATGACAGCTTCACAAAAAATACTTGTGTCATTAATGTTACTATATGGTAGGGTTTAGAAACAACAAAATAAATGGTCATATCTTTCAGGAAATTCTTCAGCAGCTCATTAAGCAAAACAGCATATTAACACACAAAAAAAACAATTGTCAAAACCGTAAAAAGTATGAAACATCAAAAAGCAGAAGAAGAAGCTATAGACTCAGATGTTGCTGGCAGCGCTGAGATGTTACACCATTTGAATAGCTCCTGCTGAGCTTTCTGGATCTTGAGTTGATTCTTTAAGACGAGGATTTCATTTCCTCTGGTATTGTTGTGTTGCATATTATTAACAATGTAGGTGTTTAGGAGTGTCAGTTGTGTCATTTTTTTGTCTGTCATTACAAATAATATGAGTCCCTTGTGTTATTAAAAAGATGAACTAAAGCTGCAGTGTTGTTGGGAGTCAGGTATGGCTGCACTCTTGGTTGTTGTAGCCTAGTAATGTTTTAAAGGCCCAGACCACTAGAGGTCAGCGTAGAGCAGTAGTAACATTTCAGGATAAAATAATAATAATGCATCCTTTATTAGTCCCCAAGGGGAAATTACAATGTACACTCTGATGTTATTACACACATTACACACAGACCTGAATTATACACACATGCTCAGTACCTATACATGCACTAATGGAAAGGCGCCCCAAGCAGTTGGGGGTTCGGTGTCTAACTCAAGAGCACCTTAGCAGTGCCCAGGTGTATAGTACCATAGACTCAGAACTATGAAGGACAAAACATCATGCAGTGACAATTTATAGTCCAACAATATCAAGAGCAGTTAGATAATATAAATGGAAAATTACAGTATGTCCACACACTGACTACTACAATCGTATTGTAGCTGCTACTCATGTAGCCTACAATTTTACAGTTTGACAGGCTGACAAATTGTCAACTTTGCAAACGTCAACAAAAATGATAAAGACAATGTTATTTACATTGCTGTCAACAAGGTGCAAGGTGCTTTAACTTTACTTGTCATGTGCACAACAATTGCAGCAAGGAAAATCTTAGGCTTCAGGCACCGTCTAACAATAGAACAACAACAATAGCGAAATATAGCAAGTTAAGATATAAAGCTAAAAAGCTCAAAATAAATAATAAAGTAATATAATTTGTGTAGACAGAAAAACAAGCTCACTTTTAGTTTTACTTAATGAATAAATTGAATTTTTTAACTTCAAAGGACATGAAAGATAAAATAATTCTTTGTTGTTGTAGTACCCATCCCAGATGAGAGGCAGCAGCATTACGTCGAAGAGGACGAAAAAAAAAAAAGCACTTCCTGTAAGCCACTTTGTTTTCCTAGGACGGCAAAGGAATAGCCCGCTCAACTCTCCCTCTGATTGGCTAGTACTCCTTGCCTTCGTTGGTTAGGTAGGTTAGGTTTAGGCAAGAGGAGTGGGATTGATTGGGATTTGGGTAAGAATGTCAGGATAAGCCAATCAGAGGCAGAGGAGGGCGGGCCATGTCTTCGCCATCCTGGGGAAAAAAAACTCGCTTTCTGTGAGGTAAAAGTTCAACTGCTAGCCTGTCATAGCTAGCATAGTAGCAACACCACCCCGATAAGGTAGTTTACTCTGTCACAATGGAAGTAAATCAAGCGAAACAAGAACACCTACTCGCATTAAAAGGTATTTGATAACAACAGCATAAAGATAGTCATCACAGATAATGTTTTAGTGGTAAAACAGACGCGTTAAATATTTTAGAGCACCGGGTTGTTGTCATTTGTTAGCTGCTAATAGCGTTGAAATGCAATCAAGACTGTGACAGGTGTAACGTTAGCTTTATAGTCTGCATTTCTTGTAGTTATTGGACCTCAAAGGTGAAATAAAAAGACACATTACAGCAAGAATTATATCCTTAAATCAACTAGCTATTTCTGTCGTGTTGTTAGCTAACGGTAATTAACCTAAGGAACATAACATTGGTTTCCTAATTGAGTGAATTCCACCCTGACGTTAGCTTTGTTATCTGTCAGCTGTTTGCTATTCGGCTGTAAATGTGCTCTGGTTACTGTGTTAGTGGAGAGCTGCTGACAGTCAAATGATGTGTCAGGAAGCTACTTGGCCAATGCTCTTGATTCTGTTTCTGATGACTTCTTTGCCAAAAAAAGCTTTTTAATATGGTTTATTTATGAGCTGCAATATATGCTGACCCCAAGTCGTGCTCGGGGAATATGGATCCAATGCACAAACATGTTGTTATTAGGCCAGTAAACCATAGTTGAGTTGAAATCAAATGGCTAACCAGTCAACTATTCAGATACTTGTCACTTCTGTGGCTCACCTAGTAAACAAACAATGTTGAAACATGTAAATGAACCACATTAACTGCGAAACAATGGATTTTATGCATTAAAGCAAAATACTGCAATTATGGATGACGTGTTGTAATCCCATGCAGCCTAACCTGCCTCTCTGTACACAACAAGGCTACATTAATAATTAATACTGAAGTTATTGACACTATATCAAATGAGGGGTAAAGATTACTTTAAAAAAACAGCAATATCACCACAATAACCACTGTGTCTGATCTCTAACCAATGTCACTTTACTTTACAGTGATGCGGTTAACAAAACCGACACTCTTCACAAACTTGCCAGTGACATGTGAAGATCGAGATCTGCCAGGTAAGTCTGTTTATCATTAGAGACACAGCCCGACTGGAATTTAATTCTCGGTTTAACATACTGTATCTATAGCAGAAGAGAATTGTCAGAACAGAGTTATTGCCGTTTGCAGCGTTACCACCATGTACAGACAACAGGAGGTATGATATGCAAATGCATTAGCTAATGGCTTATTTAGTGTCTCCTTTTTCTGTATTTTTAATGGCATTGCACTTTTAACTGAAGATCATATGTTGTGGATCTATTGACTTTGTATTGCTGTGGATGTTTCCAATTGTTGTGGTTGTTATTTCAGTGTCTCTTAGCTGATATTTGGACACAGCAGTCAATTTCATGCCACACAGAGCATTTTGATATTGTCAGTAGAGCATGTCCAAAATCTTCTTTCCAGCTATACAGTGCTTAGCAAAAGCAAATACACCCATACTACAGTTAACTAAAAAGAGCAATAAAAAAATAATCTTTTGGAAATTGATCGTAATGCCTTAATTAAAAAAATTAGGAAAAATCGATCCTTTAAGGACAACAATTCGTAAGTATCGTTCCTTCCTTAAAATACAGGGGGCATAAGTATACACACCCCTATGTCAAATTCCCATGGAGGCAGGCAGATATTTATTTTTAAAGGCCAGTTATTTCATGGCTACTGGATACTATGCACCCTGATAAAGTTCTCCTGGCCTTTGGAATTAAAATAACCCCAGAGGAAAAATATACCTAGAGATTGGCATGAGGCACTTTCCATAAGATCATCTCTCAATGCAAATCCAACCAGCTATGAGGCCAATTGAAATAAAACCATGCCGCTCTCAACACTTCCATGTTTATGTTGATATATTTACTTGAGAGAATAATACCACAAATCTTTAATAAAAGCTCATTAAAGAGGTCAGCAGGTATGCAGATAATAAATAAAAGTGCACTAATGCTCTTAGTTTATTCCTGCAATAATGAGATATAATAATTGTGCTAAATTTGTGATTGAGCATTTTCCAAATTTTTTAATTTAATTACTTCCACAGTAGAATTACTCTATAATCTAGTAGCGTATAAACACACATCATGTAATTAAAGTACAGCTAATTCCATTAACATTTTGAGCTGCGTTTTGAGTGCGATCCAATGCACATCTAATCAAGTCAATTTTATTTAGTGCCATATCACCCTCCTGCCTACACCCTGGATTTGGATAGGAAAAAAAATCCCCACCCCCCAAAAAACAAACAAACAAACATTTAACTGTGGAATAAAATGGAGAAAAAAAACTTCAGAAAGTGCAAATGAGGAGGGATCCCTCTTCCTGGCCGGACAGACAATATATCTTGTGTGTACAGAATAACTTATATAATAAAAATACTTTGGCTTATCAGGATGACAGAATTACAAATAGATATTAAAAGTATATGAATTATGGATCCTGGAGGATGTTGAACAACCTCAGGTGTCACCAGACAGGTAGGACCTGAGCCACATGACCTCCTGTCCACCAGATCTACAGTCTCCGATCCATCTCCCATATTTAGCCCCAAGCCTGCTGAGAGTTTCAGCGTTTGTTTTCTAATCTTGCGGAGTACAGCACAGAGAAACGCGTTCGCAGCACTGGTAACTGGACTCCTCACACACCATAAATCACAATGACACTTCTCGGTAGAATCGCTATTTATACAAAAGTTGCAACGAAGGGACGGCTCTTAGAGTTCACAAAGACGCGGGGGTTGAATTTGATATTAGAAATAGAAAACCATTTCCCTTTTTGCTATCACGGTTCAGCTTTAAGCCCTGCGCTGACTGCACAGTCTGCCAGACTGATCGTATTGTTGTAAATAGTAAGCGGTGGATGTATTAGTAGGAGTATTATTGTAGTGGTAGAGGTATTTTAGTCCGTGAGTTGATCACAGCATAAGATGTACAGGTGGCCAACTTGTTGGACAGAAATCTGAACCCAATGAAAACCCCGCTGGTCCAGACTCCTTTGAAAGCTGATCTTCAGAAGCCCTTTATTTCTGTCTTTGATCCTCGCTGCAGTGCACAGCATACTCAGACACTTATTATTATATACTTTTACACATATTATAAAATATAAAACCTTACTCTGTCAAAACTGTCTACACCGCTTAGATCCACACAGTCCACACACAGACACCTTAGTATGGACTGGCAGCTAATGAAAACAAATACAAGTTTAATTTTAGTTACAAATTTCCAATACCTTGCACATGAATATACATAGAACACATGTGTATCTCATATTGGGATTTATTTCTAAGATCTCATGTAGGTACTCTAACTAGAACTCTAAATTCCATATTGACTTATGACTTTCTAAATACATAATAGGATGGTGTGTTGGATGGTTATTATATTTATATGTGTGTGATATGTGTTTTTTTTCTTTGGCCCTGAACAAATTTGCTTTGCATTGCAACAAACATTCAAATGTGTTGAATGTTTTGTCGAGTCTGGTGTGCGCTCCAGCTCTCAGTGGAACGTGAGCACTGTTCATTAACAGATACATTACACACACTTTTTGTGTTTTTCCTCCTCTAGGGGATTTATTTGCTCAACTTATGAGGGAGGACCCCTCCACCATCAAAGGAGCAGAGGCTTTAATGCTCGGAGAGATGCTTACGCTACCACAAAACTTTGGGTAAGAAACGCTATTCAACTGTCGCAGAATTCAACAATTATTAACACTATGTAAATGACTTTTCCACGTGACACGTCTCTGCGTTACACAGAAATATTTTCCTTGGCGAGACCTTCTCCAGTTACATCAGCGTGCACAATGACAGCAACCAAGTTGTGAAGGACATTCTTGTGAAGGTACTATAAAAAAAATAAGTAAAAATAAAACACCTGCCCAACACTAATTTACTACACACTTTACAGTGCTGCGTTACCCATAACTGTCGTTGATGTGATGGCATCCTGTACAGGCTGATCTACAGACCAGCTCTCAGAGGCTCAACCTCTCGGCCTCAAACTCGGCAGTAGCCGAACTCAAACCCGAATGCTGCATTGACGATGTCATCCACCACGAAGTCAAAGAAATTGGAACACATATGTGAGTGTTTTCTTCTACATTCTGCACTCTTCTTTGGTTATTGGGTCCCGTTGTGCCTTCAAAACCCCAGACGTCCTCCTGAAACTGACCAAATCAGCGTAGCGATCAGGCTGCACATAGTTTTTGCTATTCTAAATGTGTCTTTTCTCTCTTCCAATTTCCAGCTTAGTTTGTGCTGTCAGTTACACCACTCAGTACGGGGAGAAGCTCTATTTTCGGAAGTTCTTCAAATTCCAGGTGAGCTACGTTTGAGCTTTCTCATTAGATGACAGTGCTAAACTGCTGGGTCAGCTTGGAAAGGACCCGAGAAATGTCACAGGTCTGCAACAGAGCAAATGCAATTACCATCTATGGATTTGGTGCCATGCAGTCCTCAGCTCTCAGGTTGTGCACTAATTGTAACCTTCTGTCCTTCCCTTTAGCAGCGTTTTCAGTATTGTCCCTTAGATTTCTATTTCTTCCTTTTCTTAGCTGATTCCTAGTCTGGTTAGTCGCTGATTTTTTTTTTTCTTCTTCTGGCGAATGGAGGTACAGTGTGAGAAAACGACCACGTTCAGTTTGCACTCTATTTTCAATCAGGTTTTGAAGCCGTTGGATGTGAAGACAAAGTTCTACAATGCAGAGGTAAGTTAGCCCCTCTGAAATACCAGCAGCAGAATAATAGGAAGTCCCGCTGTCAAGATACAGACTGTGCACTCGTATCTCTCTGGAACTGTATTGTATGACTTGCAAGTTATACAACATGCTTCATATCACATTTCATTTCATAGTTAGGAACATTTTCATATTGGCATAGGGGCAGTTAGTATAAGAATGTGTCTCCTGGGAAACGCTTGCACCTCCAGAAATGTCAACTTAACAGAAAAAAACCATACTGTGAAGTCTGAATGTTTCAGGAGCTGGAGATCAAGCGTTTTCCTCACAGTGCCAACAAGCTTTTTTCTTTTTTTCTCATTTTTATACCAGTAGCTTTTTATATTAGCCGTATGCAAATATTCATTGTCATCACCTTTGGCATGTAACTTCATTTGTTTATTATTGTCTTGTATTTTATTTCTCCATTAGAGTGACCTCAGTTCTGTGGTAATTGTTCCTTCTGTTCTCATCGCTGAACATTAGCTTCTCTTAATCCTTTTTGGTGCAGCAGTCTTCCGGGCCAATAGAAAGGTGCAAAGCAGAAGAATGGAAAGTAATCAATAAATTGTAAAAGGCCTGCCAGATTGTCAAAGATCAAAACGTGACAACATTAACTTAACACCTTGACACAAACTTTCCATTAGTTTTCTTTTGCCCTTTCTTTGGACGCTCACGCTTTTCTTGCAAACTCATCCTACACTAGGGCTTGGACTTTTTAATTGTGGTGGGTGGGGATCACATTGATTATGCAGTATGATTGTTCTCATTTTCTTGTTGTCAATATGTAAACGATTACGCAACAGACACAAATGATTGTGTTTTAACGCTTTTGATTCTCATTTATAACTTTTGTATTGCTGGGATGAAGGCTACACTGTGAGGCCTGTTAAGGTCTTATTGACAGCGATTATAAAACCCAAATTGCTTGTTTTAGAGTTAATGGACCAAATATATATTGATTAAATGTAGTAGCGTGAGGTTTAAGGTATAAGTTGGAATGGCTTTGCATGGAACCGAGATGCTAAGCTCTGTGATTGAACTCTAACCTCATTCAGAACGGTTCATGGGCCGTTCTTATGTTATTGGCATGGACTAATCTCTGCTTCTCGCTCATTGAATCTTACTGTATAGTAGAAGTTGCACTCTAAGTTTGTCAGTTGTGAAGACCACGGAGTGTTACTTTTCCAAAGCATCGACTAGTTGCCTACAATCCTGTACAAACCCCATGTCAAGGCATGTAAGGTGCCAGAACCAATTGGCTTTCAGCAACAATCCAAGTCCTATAATGTTATAATTTAACATTATTTATTGTAACATTATGCTTGACTCTTTAATATTAATAACTCATAAACACATTGTTCATATTGGTATATTAACCGTTGTTTATCAGTTATAAATGTAGTGAATTTAAGATATTTTAGAATAGAGTACACCACACTACTACTACTACAATACCAGTGCTGTTTCTCTGTATCTCTGCAAAGGCCTTTGCTCTGCTGCTCTCATGGGGACATTTACATTAATCTATATATATATATATA
>NC_045748.1:11854608-11869734 GCF_008692095.1 Etheostoma spectabile | reverse complement strand
TATATATATATATATATTTTCATATCCACAACAAACTAATAAAGGTGACTGGAGAGCAGACCAGTAATTTGTTCCTCTAAAAGGCTCTGATGCAGATGGCACGGCTGTTTTAAATGTATCGCTTAAAAAACACGATTGTTGGTTAAAAACACACAACTAGTTGATGTTTGAGAGAGCACTTTAACTGACCTGTCGATGTGCAACCCCTCCTGTATACTCCGCTGGTCAGCACTTGAACTAACCTGTCCTCAAAGGTACACTGAGCATATTTAATAGAATTCAATTTATGTGATTAATGTTTGTCTTCTGAGTCTGGCTGATGAATGTGATTCATTACCTGACTCTCACATCACCTAAACAGTAGATTAAAGTTTAAGCTTCACGTTATAGCTCAAAACCTTGTTCACATGCGTGTACATTAAAAGAGGTTTGTTTGGAGGGATTCCTGCTGTTCATTCCGGCCTTAAAAAGATCGCCAGTGGAAGTGAAGGGGGGCAGAAACCACAGTCCTTCTTTTTCTGCTAAAAGGCACAGCCTGAAAGTTCAGCTGAAACTAATGCAAGGCTTAGTCAGTCTGAATTACAAATCAAGTGGGTGTTTTCTAAAGTTACCATCTTTTTACTGCAGAATTTCCCTACAGTTTTCCTGCTGAGCTGCTGTAGAGGGGTAGCAAATCAGCAAATGCCATACTAAAAGCATTAAGTTTGGAAGATTTTTTTGGTGACTAATACCCATTTCCACCTAGATTTAACGCTTAGATGCGAGGGGGTTTAAATGTAGAAAAAACATCTAAACATAGGCGATAGACTCCTTTTCCCATTTCCAGTGGATGAGTCTGCCTTTCTGTTTTTCTTCTTTTATGGTGTGTCACGGCCGATGCCGCGAACATGCCAGAAAACGTGCCAACATAATTTCGGAACAATGTTGGAGCGCTGCTTGCATGAAGATGGATAGAATTTGTAGCTGAGATGACGCCGGGAAAAGTGGTGAAAATGTCCTCCCGGGTGTCATGTTTCCATCGCTGCCATTCGAGCTGAAGCCGATAAATACCTGTGACTACTGCACAGCCATTTGTCCCAGGAATGAATGCCGATAGTAACCTTTTCCACTGAAGAGAAAAGCCAAATAGATGTTAGTGGGGTTTTTGTTCAGTGGGTAAGGGGCTTAACTCAGACTACTGAAAAATCATATTAGCTTTGGTCAAACTTTAGAAGGCATTTTTTTGGACTGTGGATTTTGTCCCCCTTGTCTTACATTGAAATCGTCTTAGGAATGTTACTGTTTATGGCCAATATTGACAGGAGGAACATGTACAGCAACCAGTAACTCTTGAAACACTCTTATGGACATGTGAATAAGACAGACATGTGAACCTGTCTTAAGGCAGTAGGATTTAGCACACGTCTAACCCTCCTTAGTACCTAATGACATAGTTAATGTGTTGCTCAGTTCGCCTTGGAGATAATTCTGTTGTTTTTAATTGTAAGCAACAAGTATTAGTTAGTGACCCTTGGCTTCTCCGCTGCAGACAGACGAAGTGTTCCTGGAGGCTCAGATCCAGAACATCACCACGTCTGCAATGTTCATGGAAAAGGTCTCTCTCGAGCCCTCCATGATGTACAACGTCACAGAACTCAACACGGTCGCAAGTGGAGAGGACGGGTAAAAAAGCCCTTTAGTTTACCCGTGTGTTCCTACCTGTTAACGTATGCGCCGTCAGCTTTTTACACTCAAGTCTTATTCGTAACTTTTCACTGCCAGAGAGTCCACATTTGGGAAAATGTCCTACCTGCAGCCCATGGACACAAGACAGTACCTGTACTGCCTGAAGCCAAAGCCAGAGTACGCGGAGAAGGCAGGCGTCATCAAGGGTGTGACGGTGATAGGGAAGCTCGACATCGTATGGAAGACTAATCTCGGGGAGAGAGGGAGGCTGCAGACCAGCCAGCTGCAAAGAATGGTATTAGGATGCCTTTTTTTAAATTGTGTGTGCACTTTTATATGTCAAAATAAAAATAAAAATAATGTGTTACACACTATTTATATCTTTGTATGTCTTCCAGGCTCCAGGGTATGGAGATATTAGACTGTCTTTGGAGATGATTCCCGACACCGTCAACCTTGAAGAACCTTTTGACATTATCTGTAAAATCACCAACTGCAGGTAAAAAAAATACGATTAAATCATTGAATTTAAAGCCGGATCCAATAGCACTAATAACTTTTTTGTGACCTTCGTGTTCTAGCGAAAGAACCATGGACCTGGTGCTGGAGATGTGTAACACCAGGTCCATCCACTGGTGCGGGGTATCAGGGCGACAGCTGGGGAAACTCAGTCCCGGTGCCTTCCTCTCTCTGCCCCTCATACTCCTCTCATCCGTCCAGGGTCTCCAGGTATGATCCAAACGTGTATATTGTAACTCACATCCTCGTGCTGTTCTTGCTTACTAATAGTCTTCACTTCTTTGTTTCAGAGTATTTCTGGATTGAGACTCACAGATACCTTTCTGAAGAGGACATACGAATACGACGACATCGCACAAGTGTGTGTTGTCTGCCCATATACGAACACTGAGTGCTAGACATTTTATTTAGCTTTTTGCATTTTAGATATGAATGGACCAACAGTGGAATTCTGCACGTAACGCTGACATTTCACTCTTTTTGCAACCTGATGGGATTGTACTGTATTTTAAAATAAATTGTGAATAATATAAATCAAGTTCTTTGCAAATAATTATGCAAATGTGCATACATGTTAATAAAAAAACATCAGTCATCTTTTCTTGCCTATTGCTTTGTTTTTGTTTTTTAATGCTGGATTTGGTCATTGTAAAAAGCCATAGACATATTTTATAAAGTTTATTTCATTTTTTTTATCAAGACTTTATATTACTCTGTTTAATGAAACCATTGTAGACTACTGAGCATATTTTCTTCAAATGTGTAGATTATAGGGATTTCTTGAAGTCTTAAGCCACATTTTGAGACACTAAGGATACCTATTGGGTGGCAAGTCACTGTACTAAATGGTAAACATAAATTGACCTTATCCCTGGCCACACTGTGTTCCCTATAAAGGAATTCTCACAATGCAAAGCATGGACTCAACTCTTTTGTCGAGCCATGACGTTTAGCCCCAAAAAAGTCTGGGGTTTATGGTAAAATGGTGTTTGTTGATGGCTGGTACAATAACACAAATATTAAGATTTTTTTTTTATTTCAAGACTATATGAAGCGAGCCACACAACATACAACAAAGTCCAGACATACTCCGTTCCAGGCTGGATTTGTAGTTTTTAGCGTTGTTAAAATGTCAATGGGAATTTGAATGAGTTATTCTTTCTTTTGAAACTCCACCTTTCATTAAGAATTGTTTATGACTTGTAAAAAGCCTGCTTTCTGTTATAAATTAGCTCCAAGCTCATGACAAGAAATCACTGACATCATTAGGGGTATTTCCTCAGAGAAATACTAAATGGGCAGAGTGCCCCTTTAAAGTGTGAGTCTGCTAAATTGCTAGGATTCTCTGGGATGTGAGATGGATCTTGGATTCAAACTGAGCGTCCCACTATTTAAAAACATTATTCAACAGGAAATATGTCACACTTTTATAAAACAATAACACAAAGGCAAAAATACAAGTATCTGCTCAATTTCAAGACATTTATTATATATATTATTATATATTCACATTATTCACATGTTTTAGACAAAACATTGTGCTGTCCTAGCATACCTATTTGTTTCCATAAAGCATCTGATCTCAAATACCAGATTTAAGAGCATGCAAAATGAACAATTTGAACACTCTGTTACTAGTTAATGAACAATTAAATATGCTTAAAGGGGATACATTTATTTTTGCTAAAGTGCAATAACAACATAATGCAGGCTGCAAACACTGCTATACAATTACATGGTTGCCTTAATCAAAAGTTAAGTAATACTCATTGAAAAGCAGTGATGTGAGTCTACGTGTTCCCAACACACAAGTATTCTGTCTACAAAAATAATATTAAAGAAGATGCAATATAAACCTGATGTGTTACGGTTATTGTATGAGAAAAAAGATGGAATGTTCCCTGTGATGCTGTAAAAGTACATTCCTCTCTAACCCTCTTTGTATCATGACTATACAGAAGGATCCTTAACTGAGAACATGAAGAGGGCAGTATTTTCTGCACATGTAAAACACGATCTCTGCAGAATGTAAAAGCACTGAAGAAATTGACTCATGTGCCCCCAGTAGGCTGAATGAGTTCTTGGCTCTCTTTAGGATTAGGTGCTTGCAATATGTTTTGCCATATATGTGTGGGATGCTTCATTTCATGGTCCACTCTCTAGGCCCTCGTCTCTCCGCCCCAGAGTCTTTAGTCACAGTAAAGTGCCTTCATCTCCCATCCTTGTCTCTTCATTCCAGCTTTGCCGGGGATTTGATTTCAAGAAATGGGTGTAGAGATTGTAATCGCACGATATGATTGCCCTTCCTTGGAAAATAAACGTGAAACTGAAACGAAAATAATGCATGTTATTGATAATGTTTTTTACCACATCAGCTAAGGTTTGGTTTTTGTATAAAAAAACACCTGAGTAGATCATGAGTGCTCCTCGGCGCTGCCGCTGAAAGAGCGGCTCCGGATGTGGTTCCTTAACTGCTCGATCAACTCTGGGTTCTGCTGCTGGATCTGCTGGGCAAACTGTTGTCCCCTGACAGACAGATGAGATAACTTTGTTTACCTGCTGAATTGCTCCCCACCCGAAAAATAGCTCACACTAAGCAAGAAGATAAATAGCAGATCGATCGTATCTCCTCACACTGTGGACATTTACAGTACAGGTACAAGTTGATACTAAATCAGAAACACCAAAACTATTTTCTCATGCTGGGTCACCTGGGCTAAAATATTATCAAAAGAGGAACTGTTTCCCAATATGTCTGCTTTTGAAGGGTCCGGGGTGTGTAAATGTTGCATACATTTTGAGGTTTATTACACATTTTGTTTCAGCCTGTCTGCACCTGTAACATCATTTTGAAAAATGCCTGGTGGGATGAATGGGAGAGTAAGTAGTGTACCCGATTCCAATTTCTGTCTTTTGTCTGCAAAGAGGTACTCTAACATCATAAACTTGCTTTTTGAGCCACAGTGGGCAGCAGAGATAAATAAAATGTTATATTTCAACACATATAATTCATGTAAAACTCTCTATAATGAATACTAACAAATCAACCAGTCTTTGTAATCCATTTAAGTTTCAGTTGGGTGTACTTACGCTTCAATCAAGCTGGAAATGTCTGACAGTCCACCCACTCCTGCTGCAGGACCCCCGACTGCATTGGACATCATTCCTGACATACTGACCACACAGCGACACAGTGAGTCAATGTACTGTGTGTTTAAAAACTGCACTTTACACGTCACACTAAATGCAATCAATTCATTTTGACACACACTCACAGCTGTTGTACTTGTTGATTCTGCATCACGCTTGCAGCCTGTAAATGGAAATTAAACTCCAATGTGTCACATATTTATTGAGGGACAGTTTGTTTCTGATTACATTGGTTTGTTGGGAGATAAGAAAACAGTCTATCGTCTAGTGCTGTACATACACACAGAGCTATCTAATTTAGATCTATCTTGCTTTTGTTGCTGCAGTAAAACTCTGGCATGCTTGTAGAAGCACTCTTGGCCTGGCAGACGTTCCCATGTGTCATCGTTTAACAAGTCAGGACTCTCAGGGCCAGAGGCGGCCATTTCCACAAGACATGATTAATGGGCTATCTGGATTGTCACTCATTGGACTAGTTAGGGAAAATATCTAGTCTAACCTTGCCAGATACAAAACGAGTGTACAAGACCTGTCTCCAGGACAAATGATAAAACCATGAACAGCAGTAACCTCTGTGACACAGCCAGGCTTTGTATGTACAGTGCATATATTAGGATGCATGCTTACCATGCTGATGAAGGCAGGGTTGTTGATTAAACTAGCCATGTCAAATCCTAATCCAGCCGCTATCTGTGGCACAAATTCACAGGCAAAGGTCGAAATGCACCTGACCTAAGTAATAAAATGTGAGCTTTAATGTACTAATATACATTATTATTTTACTCACCGGGCTGGTTGCTTCTTTTTGCTTCTGCTCTGCAATCTTCAGGTTGGATTTGTAGGTATCATTCTCAGGGTCTAATACCAACGCTTTCTTGAAGTAGGAAATTGCCTCTGGATACTTAGTCATGGCTGTCAAAGCCAAACTGGAGCCACAGATAACGGGTCATTGTGATATTATGCCGCAGATTACTTAAAAAAATAAATAAAAATACTATAAAACTCACCCCATCCTTCCATAGGCTTTGCTGTAGGTAGGATCAATCCCAATGGCTCTCTCACAGTCCCCAGTTGCCTCTGTATAATGTCCCAGTTTACTGTGAGCTGCAGCCCTGCACAGGGTTAAATTCAGACCCCATGTTTACCTTTATCGCTGGCTTGTATAATTGTGTTCAGATACATTACCTACAAGGAAGGGATTTCATTTACTAGCAGTGTCTTGTACAGTCATAAAATGACATAATGTCACAATCACAGACTATTTAACGACATCTATTGATGCTCTCCTCTGCTGTTGTATACAAATCTGTGATCCACAGATTAAGAACTAAAAAGTCAAGTGCAAAACACTGACAGTGTGAAGTTGTGTTGCTTGCTGTTGTGAATACCTATTGCAGTAGTACACAGCGTTTCTTAGGTCCAGGTCAATGGCCTTTGTGTAGCACTCCACTGCACATCTGTAGTTCTCTTCTTTCATGTGATTGTTTCCTAAAAAACATATATATATATATTGGATTGTTCACAGAGTTTACAAAAAGAAAGATTTTGGTTACAACATTGGGCCAAAGTTATCATAGAAGCAGTTTTGCTTTTTATCATCCTGAGAAACAGATAGTAAGATTAGATGCAGTGAAACCTTTTTTATTTTTTTATTTAGACATTACCACAATACCATTTTGGGCAGATAGGCAATACATAATATGAATGATAATCTACAAGATATCATTATTAAGATATATTCAGGGCTATGGTGAAGTTTATAGGCATTCAGTTCCTATTCCTACTCCTACTAGTAATACCAGGGATACTACAGAGGGAGACACAGTTTTCAGACTTAATGAAAATTAGAGGAAGAATTATGAGTTTTAGCATTACCTTCATTTTTAAGTTGCTCTGCTCGTTCAATGTCTTCTGGAGATGGGGAGGTCTCTGGTATGGTAATGTTGTCATTCTAAGTAAATGCAAAAGAGAAGTCATTACTTCCAAGTAAAGTTAACATAAACAGTGACTGTGTTGTAAACAAAAGACCGTTATTATGGTGTTGACCTGACAGAAGGAAAAGCACAGGTGTAAAAACTAATATCATTAAGGATGATTCTATTCTATTGGTCAATGCCAATAAGCAATGCCAGTGAGCCAGCATGCACTGGCATGACCTTAAAGTCAAATATAGTAATATTAATGACAAGTCAAAATGTCATGAGAAGAATTTACAGTGTTGACTCTGGATAATGGAAAACACAATTATCTTTATCCTGCTGCTGTATAAGCTGAGTTACTGAGTTCATATGAGCCATACATAATGATAAACTGACGTACTTTGTTTGTATGGTAAAGCATTGGTCCCAGTGATGGTGCAGTACCTACCTTGAGTAGGGAATTGAGGAATATCTCTGTCAGAGGCTGTGGCACAGCAAGATGGCAGTCACTGGAGCTGATCTTAAAGGTTGTCTCCAAACACTGTATCGCAACTGCAGTGACAGCATGATGATAAGATAGCGGCTAAAGAATTAGTCTTGGAGTTAACAGTATTATTGTGGCGAGTCAGAGCTTGGCTGCACATTCAGTGAGAAATCTAAACTGTCCTCCTGTCCACGTAGGATGAAACACGCCACCTCACACACTGCACATAATACCCTGATTACTTGTGATTCTTTTTGATGATAAACCCTACTCCTGTTTATTCTCTCTCTATCAACATCGTGAGATAAGAACATATGTAAATTAGTTTGCTGAAATGGACAGCACAAGAGCAGTGTTGTGTATTTGTAAAATGTACATGCACTGTGAGTTGGCCTACCTTCAAGGCTCTCCTGCTCATCAGAATTCAAAGCACCGCAATGTGTTTGATCTCGTAGGAACTGCACAATAGAGAATGCCAGACGCTTCTCCACTGCCATTTTTACCTAGAAACTGCTGCGCACACACAGGAAGTTGTTGGAGTGAAACAGAAAGGCATCCACACAGAACTGACTATATTATTCATAGGCTGACACTTTGTATAAGGGTATAAAACACAAGCTAAAATAATATGATGCTAATACATGACCCATGATGAATAAATGCAGGATTTTTACAAATAGTATTATGAGTCGCTCACTATTTAAAAAGTGACTATGAGTTTTTAGTGATTAGTTAGCACTTCATTCATCAATTTACATTTACATGTATATGCCATCAAATTAGCTGGAATGCACAAAGAAAGGCATTTCAAAACCCAATGCATTTGCAGAGCAGTACTCAATATCTCAGAGAAATATAAAGATGAATTTGATCAAATGGTGGTCAGATGCAAACATCTACGGTCAACAACAAAAATTAATAAACTCACAATCAGATTCCTGAGAAAACATCAATACCCAGTGGTTCTTTCCACCTTAATTATAATGTAAACTGTCAACATATGCTTAAATACTGTATGTCTGTCCATTCATCCCAACTTTGTCAACCGGAACATGCTAGATGTTTTGGGTTTTAGAGAACCATTATCTTCAACAGCAACAAAAGAATATCCTAATAAAATCAACTAAAACTCTTGTTTCATACCTTAGCTTGTGATGTGACTGTTGGATGATGTAGCAACTTGTAGATGTTTGATTCAGACTACCAGCTAACAAAAAACAGGTTCTGATATGATCTGAAATGCCCTTTTCTATGTTACCGGATTCCAGCTAAATTGATGGCATAAGCTGTAATTACACATACTGCATGAAGTAATTATGAATTAACTATATATGAACTGATCACATAAACTCATCAGGGTCTGATAATTTATTTATGGGGGGCAACAGGAATTTTTGTATTAAGCAGTAATCAAAGTGAAGAAAAAACACCTTTTGGTACTATTCATTGATGCATTTATTTATTTATTTAATATTTAACAGTCAAAACCCTTCTAATCAGCTTCATCAGGACTGTGTGGATGTTCTTTGGCAGAACTCTTCTGTATCCTGTGCTCGAAGCAAGAAGGTGATTGAGCTAATATGTTTTCAGGGCATTCAATTCATACATTCAATTATCATTAATCATTTGTTATGCATTATGATGCTACGGTTCATAGACAGTCTTATTAATTATGCAGTATATAGTTCCATGCAGGTTTTGAGAGTTTGTTCAATTTTGTCCAATCTCAATCGACTATCAAACATAGTCCTGAGTAATTAATTATTTAGTTATTAACCAAGACTGGAAAAATAGCTGGAAAATCAGCTGGACAACTGCCCACAGGCCACAAAGGAATCTTCCAGATTCCCCTGCAAGTCAAATGATTTTTTTTTTCCTGAATATGTTACAAGTATTACAGGCTGTATTGGGAATGTCCAAGGGTATCAGGTGTGACTTTCTTCTTTTTTTTTTAAGTGCACATAAATTCCCACCCATTCCGCCCCTCCACCTTAATCTTCCCCTTAAACCAGATACATGTATCTTAGTCAAATGATTTTTAGTTGGTTTAATGAACTGCATTTAAATGAATGTGTGTATGACATCATCTAATGCAAACCCTGCAGTTTTATCTTACTTTATGGGCCTGTAATTTAGAGCTGTGTGCTCACATGGCTTCCACTTAATAAAGTGGTATTAAATCACATTACCACAATATGGGCTCAACTGCAGGTTTTTGCCCGAGGGCCCCCTAACAGGTCACTCCAGCCATGTTATTATTCTGTTATCGCCAACCAATGCTACTAGAAAGGATGCTGGTGGTGCATCTGGTTCTTGTTTCCAAGACAACTCACATCAGGATAAAGGCAAAAGGATTCTTGCTTACAATAAAACAAGGCATTGATCCATTAAAATGCTGGCTGTTGCGAACTGCTTCTTTTCTGTGTCTGACCAAAGCAGTTCCAAACATATTAGTGCAGCAAACAGTGCAGGGGCAAACAAGGCCCCATTTACTGTAAATTGACTCTATGGGGAAATGATTGGCAGATACAAACACTGGCTCATACATCCCTCCTCACGTGCTAATGCCAGTCGTTGTTACGTTAGGTCTGGTTAGCACAGCCACTCAGTTTGTGTTAGGCTGTTGACACGCAGTGATGCCGAAGCTGTGATGTAATACCATAATAGGAGACGAGGTGTGTTTGTATTCATTATACAGGCATTCTATCTTTTTTTTTAAATACAATGCATTCGAGAAAATACAACTAATGACGCTGGCATGTGTTTGTAATATCTAAAAAAAAAACGTCCGGACAACAGGGCTCGCGCAATGTGGATGTGTGTGGTGATGCTGGCTAAAAACAATTCTGTCAACGAGGCAGCAAAACAGGCGCGAGGAGAGGAAAAAAGGGCAACCTTATTACATCCCCCTCAAACACTATGAAGTCAGTTTATTAAAAGGATTGTGTCAAAAGATGCTATTGAGTGTCTCCCCCCCCCTCGCCCACCTACCTGAGTTTATCCAGCTGTCTGCTGCTACCGCGTCATGAGGACTTGTGTCGGATTTGATAGCATCTTCTACGGCGCCTGCGCGTTAAAAGCGGAAATAAGCGTTTCTACATTTCAAGGAGGAGAGGGAGAAAGCTTCTGCTGTTCGCTGCTGCAGCTGTTTGGACTGAGCTACAGTAAGAGGAGAATACAGTAGGGTTTTTTTGCACGATAAAACCGCTGGCATGTTAAGAGTTTTAGTCTGCCGAGCGCTTTTCAGGTAGGCTATGCTTACACAGCTGAGTAACGTTATTGTAGTAAGTTTAGTGTGTTTACACAGTTGACAGTGTGACTGTTACATGTGGTATACGTGCAGTTTAGTGTCCCTAATTCGGTGTAACTTAATCCTAACCCTAACCACTCGAGGTCAAATGCCTAACCAGTGGCGATTTTAGACCCTTATTAGGGAGGCTTAAGCCCCCCTAAATTTCATCTCAGCCCTCCTAAAAATTATAATAAAAAAAATATATATATATATATCAATTTTTGTTAAGAGTTTGCCAACTTGTCTGTTAGTGTCAGAGGGCAAACAATTACAGGTTCAAACAGATTTAATATCCTGTGTTGCTGTTGCCAATGCTATGCACCTGTAACCCAGTCAAGGAAGTTTTTTTTTTATTTAATGTATATACCTCATTATCATTTCATTGGATTCTGGTAGTCCATAAAGAGGCTTTCATAGTTTTGTTCATATGTTCAGTAGTTTGCATTTATCCTCTGTTATATTAATAAATACATATATTCATTTGTATTAAGTGAATTACTTTAGCAGGGCACTGTATCCGTGTCACATTCTCATTAGGCTGCTGAGCCGCCCCTAAAGGCCTGATCCTAGAATCACCCCTGCCCCTAACCCCAACCAATCAATCTGCTTTGTAGAGCGGTTCTTGGCGTGGCCATAGTGAAATTTGGGAAGTGTGCCGTTACATTTAACTGCTGTGTGTTTTATTTACTGCCTGTTAATCGTAAAAAGGTAGGCCGATATACTGTAAATGGCTGCGATTGCTGACATTCTTACAAGTTTTTGGCAGTGATTTGTCATGTTGTCTTGCAAATTATTCCACGCTTTTATAATCTTGTTTTGAAAGGCTTCTGCTGCCATGCAATGAAATTCTACTCTGAGTGGTAGTAGGAAAAAGTCTCTGCTTAGCATGGAAAATATGCCGAGCATGTTTTAACTGTGGCCTTGAAGAATTTATTGCTTACAGTAGTGCCATCTGTTAAATTCAATCTGATGTCATTTCAAATGGGAAGCAGTCCAGTGTGTAAAGGCTTTGAACATTATGATGAAAGTAAATCACTCTCATGCTGTGTGTCTCATGAGTTGTTGCAGCAATTTTTGGGTCGATACCATTTGTCAATGATTTTGGTGCAAAATATAACCATTTTTGACCACTTGATAATTGATTAAAAAAAATATGATGTCCTCAAAATTTTAAATTAAGACACCAAGACATTGATAAAAATCAAAGAAAACAAGCTGCGATTTGGTATCAAAAACTTTTGGAAATTTGGAGATTTCTGCAATCTTCCAAAAGCCTAATGGATGGCGAGTACCACTGTTCTGGAAATTGTTCAGTAACCCCCTTTTGTTGTCATTTTTATCTTGGAAAGCCATACATTCTCTGAATGCCCTGTGTCTCTACTTTGTGGTTGTAAAGTTTTGCGTTGGCTGTGATTACCCTAGAGGTCGTACTGTGTCTGTAATACTGTTTTTAACTTGGATGTCTTATTCTTTACAGCGGCTCTAAACCTCTCCTGAGAATGACCATCCACAACGGGTCTGTGACATGTGCCAGAGACTGCTCTCAGGCAGGAAATAAGAGAAACGCGTTGAGATGGGACCTAACCCCAGACGACATCAGCACCATGACAGACCGCTTGATGAACAGAGTAAAGACGTTCTACGATGACATTGGATCTCTAAAGATAGAAAATGTTTCTGTTGAAAACACCCTGAAAGCCTTGGCTTATGCCAAACTGGATTATGCAAGTAGGTCTTTAAGGATATGCATATGACAAGGATATGAATAATAACTATAGCACCAAATGTGTATCCATCTGCAGCAAATAGTCCGAAAAAAATTACACTATTTACTCCTGTTTGTTAAAACACACCACAATAACCAGCTGTTTTAAGAAATAATGGAGCCTTCTTTTATTTTTATTTTTATATATATATATATATATATATATATATGTATATATATATGTATGTGTGCGTGTGTGCGTGCGTGCGTGCGAGCTGTATTTGAAGATTTAGACATGGGCCACAGACAAGTGTAGAGAAGATAGGGACTAACACATGGGATTTGATTACAAGTAAAAAATTCTTCAAAAGATTTCCAACATTGCACAACTCATAGTAACATTCATGGTGTTTTGTGTTCCTTCTGTTCCCGTAGCATCACTCCATGTTCTTGATTTCCCCCAGTATGTATGTCCCTCTAAAGAGGTTCGGACAGCGAGCACAGAGGCAGACAAGAAACTGTCTGAGTTTGACGTGGAGATGAGCATGAGGGAAGATGTGTTCAAGCGAATTACAGCCTTGCAGGTGCGCCTCATGTCACATCCACTTGAGTATACACATTACTCACAATATGTGGGAGGTAAAGGTTGACAATGGTGGCATGAATTAAACATTAGAAATAGTTTAAATCAAACCTCTAGTCCCCTAAGATAATAATGAGGTGTTAAAGTAATCTTATCGGTCAAAGATATGCATTTGAAGCTAATTGAATGTGTGCAGATTTGATGCATTTGTCACAGTAGTTATGCCAGTGATAGATTATTTTCACATTTTATGTCAGCCAGAGGGCAACCAGATGGATGCCAGGACTGACTGGTATAGCATACCCTTATTTGACCCCACCACTTGTTCTTATTTAGCTTGAGAGGAAATTGAATCTGAGCTATTCAGTGTTAGCCAAGCATATGTTATTCCAAGCAGGTGTAGCTGGCTGACATACAGCATAAATAAAGGTAAGTCAGTTTAGCAAAATGAAACATAATTCTGCCTGTATGAAGAAGTGTGTTTGTCTTCTGTGATTTCTTTGTAACAGAAAAATCATCAAGACAACCTTTTACCCGAAGAAAGGCGGTTTTTAGACAGACTTGTTACATTAGGCAAGCGGAAAGGATTGCACCTGTCTAAAGATATACAAGAGGTAATGCAATATGGATCTGAATATTAAAGCTGCTTTAGTTTTGACCGTATAAGTAAGCATGAAATGAATGAAACGCATAAGCTTGTTTTACTGTTAATAGAATCAGAATGCATCCATTACATAGCTTTAGATGTTGAAAACGAGTTTGTTTAATAAAAGATAAGTTGAGCATTGAAGTGATTGCAAGTGCCAGTCTTTTATTTTGAAGTTTGATTGTTGGGCTGCTCCTGTGTTTACATTTTGAATGACAAATTCTGCTTGTAATTCTTGAATAATCATGTCACATCCTGGAAATCAATTTAATTTTCTTTTGACTTTCCTTTTCCACTTTCTCTGCTCCTTTTCTCTCCCAAGGACATAAAAAGAACCTCCAAGCGTATAAGTGCACTCTCCATAGAGTTTAACAAGAATCTGAACGAGGACAATACGTTTCTTGTTTTTTCTGAGCGCGAATTGGGTAGGTTTATATGCATGAGTCTCAGGCTGCTGGACAGTTCTTGTATTATGAATGGGTTTTTGATATATAGACTATTTATGTTGCTGCCCTCTTCTGTTAAGGTGGGCTAGCTGATAGCTATCTCAATGGACTGGACACGACAGAAGATGGGCGATATAAGGTGACACTTGAATATCCCCATTACTACCCCCTGATGAAGAGGTGTTACAATCCTGAGACCAGGAGGAAGATGGAAACGGCTTTTCACAGCAGGTGTAAAGAGGTAACTGGAGCCCAATAATAAATCAGTGTGCCCTGTCTGACCTGTGACCTGTGTCTGTTTTTAACTTTAGTTGATGCATGTACACCTGCAGCTCTATCTGGAGAAATAATGCGGTTAGTTGCAAGTAATATGCTTAAAGTTGTAATCCCAAAGACTTTCATGATGCACGCACACACATAATCCAGCGTTGCCGTTTGTAATTTGATCTCATTGATATCAGCCTCACTATTCATGGTTCACTCTCCTACAGCCATGGCAGAGCTGTATTCAATTATACAACTAATGCAAACCAAAAATGGCCTAGTGTTGCTACCACAGTCCATCAATTAATCAATCAGTCAAAATACTTTATTGATTCCCGGTGGGAATTTGTGTTCCAGATTAAATAAAATAGAAAAAAAGAAATATCGCTGCAAAAATGAAATACAAATATGGGCATTATACTTAAATGTATAGCATCAATATAGTGGGGGGGG
>NC_045748.1:11851783-11854598 GCF_008692095.1 Etheostoma spectabile | reverse complement strand
GGGGGGGAAAAGTATGTATGTATGTATGTATGTCTGACAAAGTAGCTGCTCAAGGAGTGTTTGCGTCCCACCTGTAACCACAGGTATCGCCAAATCAGCCAGGACTGAAATCTTGAGGATGCCAACTTTAAATAAGAAAAGTTAGATAGTGTGTAAAGTGTTCATATTGTATACATTAGCTGATCTGCATATCTTAATCTACCGCCTTCCCTACTTTTTTCTCAGGTCAACACAGTGATCCTCGAAGAATTGATACAACTCAAAGCAAAAGTCGCGGACTTACTTGGTTACAGTTGCCATGCAAACTATGTGCTGGAGATTAACATGGCCAAGAATGCAAGCAATGTATCTGACTTTCTAGGTATGTCACCTTTTGACATATTGCCTCTCAGACATGCACATGCAGACGTACATGTGTAATTTAAGATGAAGGCATATGTAATCTGATAACCGCTTAGCATTAGCAAAATAAACTTATTTGGACGGATGGATGGTACTCAACTAGAAGAGAGAAATGCTACACTTCATGCCTATTATATGTAGTGAATGCTACACATGCTTCTCTTATGTAGTGTTGCATACAGTAATGTTCATGGTCATATATCACAAAGTGGAAAGGGTGCTGATGAGTGTGGTCAGTATCTTGTTATTAGAATACAAATCTGTATGGAAGGGACAAAATTGATGATAAATATATAGAAATTATGTGATTGGTCTATAAAAAATCCAGTATTTCATATTGGAAAGTATTCCACTCAGAGCTGATTTATGTGAAAAGGTAGGACGACTTGTTGATTTGAATTAAGGCAGACATGATGAAATTATGAAACTATAGGGTGTGCATAATTGAACTGTGTTTTTTTCCCCCACTTTACAGACACATTCTATGAAACACTTAAGCCCATTGGAATCAAGGAGAGGAAATATATTCTTGCACTAAAGAAGCGTGAGTGCTTGATGAAGGGCTACCAGTTTGATGGACAGATCAATGCCTGGGACTTACCCTACTACATGAATCAAGTGGAGCAGTGCAAGTTTGCCGTGAACAAGGATAAACTGATTGAGTATTTCCCGCTTGATGTGGTGACAGAAGGACTGTTTGGAATCTACCAGGAGCTGCTGGGTCTCACTTTCAATGAGGTGGAGCAAGCTCATGTGTGGCATGAAAATGTCAAGCTTTATTCAGCCTTGGACACTGGAACGGGAGAGGAGATTGGCCAGTTTTACCTGGACTTATATCCAAGGTAGAGAATGTGTCACTTTTAGGGCTGCGACTTCTGTTACTTCTTACTATTTTTAGTAATTAATATAAAAATAATGACTATTATTATTACTACTATTAGTTCCATTATTGATCAATCTTCTGATTATTTTTTTGTGTCTTTGATTAATTGTTACATCTGTAGAATGTCGTAAATTGTAATAACCGCCAATTACAATTTCCCAGAGAGTTTAAATGTCTAATTTTGTCTGAATCCAAAGATATTCCATATTAGACAGAGAAAATTAGCATATCTTCACAGCTGAGAAGCTGGAAATAGGGAATGGGTGGTGAATTTGTCCTTGAAAAAAAATTATTTAAATTATCAAACTAGTTGTTATTCAAGTTTCTGATCAAGTTTTTCCACCATCTTGAATTCCAAAACAAATCAGTGACTAAAGCTCTTTGTCCTTGTAATGTAATGTATGTTAATGGTCAGATTCAATCTTGTCCTCCACCAGGGAAGGAAAGTATGGCCATGCAGCCTGCTTTGGTCTCCAGCCTGGCTGCAGAGGACCTGATGGAAAACGCAGACTTCCAGTGGCGGCTATGGTGGCTAACTTTACCAAGTCCAGAAAAGGGTGTCCCTCTCTTCTCCAGCACCATGAAGTGGAGACGTATTTTCATGAGTTTGGTCATGTTATGCACGAGCTCTGTTCTAAGGTGGGCCACTGTGGATATGTCATCAGCGTCATTTGCATATTGTGTATCATTGGAACAGGTGAGCTAAAACTTGCCCTGCGTTTGTTTCAGACCACTTTCTCCGAATTCAGTGGAACCCTGGTGGAGACCGACTTTGTGGAGGTGCCTTCGCAGGTGCTTGAGAACTGGGTTTGGGAGAAAGAGCCTCTGAGGAGAATGTCTCGCCACTACAAGGATGGCACCCCAATCCCAGACAATCTGCTCGACAAACTGATTGCATCCAGAGTCGCCAACACTGGTCAGACACATTTTCACAAAAAATTTAAACTATAGAATAATGTATACAGAAATCAATAGTCTCTGTTGATGTGGTTATCCTCTTTAGGACTGATGAACCTGCGTCAGGTGGTCCTCTGTAAAGTGGACCAGTCACTACACAGCAGCCCTCATGCAGATACAGCTGAGGTGTTTGCAAAGCACTGTAAGGAAATCCTGGGTGTTCCCGCTACGCCAGGTCAGTAGCAGCAGTAGCTATGCAAGGCACATTTACAGTATTTAGAGAAATAGAATGTATGCATGAAGATTTTTATTCTCTCGTATGAGGATAAATATTTTTACATTTCAGATGCAATAGGCAGGCATGGTTTGCATTTGACCTTTTTCTTTTTGGAATGTGTTTTCATGATTTGTCACAAAGGCCATGATTGATGTGAGGACAAAGATCTGTTCTGTACAGGTACCAATATGACAGCCAGTTTCAGCCACTTGGTTGGAGGATATGATGGCCAGTACTACAGCTATCTGTGGAGTGAAGTCTACTCCATGGACATTTTTTTCAGTCGTTTTAAAAAAGAAGGCATTATGAATCCAAAGGTAGGTGTAATTATTACTGTACTTCATACATTGTATTGA
>NC_045748.1:11850946-11851773 GCF_008692095.1 Etheostoma spectabile | reverse complement strand
ATATATAATATCCAGATACTTGTAAGCATACATCTCACTTTTTGTGGAAAATGTCTTTTATTAGGTTGGACAAGAGTACAGAAGGGTGATTCTGGAAACTGGTGGATCTGTGGATGGCATGGACATGCTGAAAACCTTCCTTGGCCGTGGCCCATGCCAGGATGCCTTCTTTCAGTGCAAAGGACTGATTAAGTCGCAGGAAACACAGACGTTGTAATTTCATATATTCTTTTTGAGTCTTTTTGTCAAAGCAAGGTACATTTTAATTGTCTGGATGCAGCAGGGCTATGTCAGTAGAAACATGGCTTTGCTTGAAGTGTAATAATACTGCATTTTTAATCTTTTCTACTTGATGATTTGTACCTGTTGGTATTTATTCAAATGTACAGTAGATCATTTAGAGTCTTATGATGTTATGTATGTACAATAGGCCTTTTCCCACATGTGTTACTAATAATATTAACAATGGCTTTTTGTTCAAGCGTCTCATTAAGTCAAAAGACAAGCATGCACAATTATTGACCCTTAAAACAAAGCAGCTAAGATCAAATTCTTCCAACATTAATTTAATCATTTATGCCTTCGCTTTTCCTACTGTGACATGTGAAAATGTCTGTGTGTGCACAGCTGTAAGTTATCATTGTAAAAATGCTTATTTTTTTAAGTGATTAAACTTTTGCAAAGATAACCAAAGCAGTTGGAGATGGGTATGCAAATAAAATGGTCATTACATCTTTTGGAGCTTTATTGTCCTGTTTTGCATCCCCCTCTTAAAGGTAGAGGCAGTCAATACATCACATTTCCATTTATGTTATGTTTAAAAAAAA
>NC_045748.1:11845761-11850936 GCF_008692095.1 Etheostoma spectabile | reverse complement strand
ATATATATATATATATATATATATATATATATAAAGATATAGACGTGTAGTTATTGGATGCTTTGTTAAAGCTAAAGAAAGATTTGAAACATTCAGTATAGAACCTTAAACTGCGTGTGTTAAGTTAAGATGGCTTACATAACCTGACTGTGAAGGCCTGTGATATATCTATATCAATCACCTCCTGTAAAGGGCATTAGGCTGATGTGATGAAATATATCCAGAACCACATTAGAAGAATATATACTTTTATGATCAGTAAATGATTGTTGCCATATTGTGCAAGAAGTGATTTACATATAATGGGGACCTGCTTATTTAAAATTCCCCAGCAAGGAATAACATTATTTATGAAGGGTTTAATTTGTTAAATGAAATATGTTTTATTAATTAAATTAAATATTTCTTTTTTTTTGTGAATACAATCCAAGGAAAATCAAACTATTAATGGACTGGGTTGTTAGCATCTTTTAGTCTTTTATATTTTCATGAATCATGTTTTTTGTGCACTCAAAGAAATGTCAATCGGATGGCCACATTCTGCTTGGCACAAGTTAAAGGAGCTGAATGTATAACATTTCACTGGAAATGTACCTCGTAAGATTTCATGTGACAAATACAATTGAGTGATTGATTGATTGATTGAATTAAACTGTTGATTCATTCATTTTAAGAATGGCTTTCATCTATTTTTGCAAAAGAACTCTGCATATACACCAGGGGGCGCCACATGATAGCAAATCCTGGTCTGTGAGTTTAACATAGTAAATAAAAGTGGATGTTCTCACAGTTATCCTTGGCATAACACTTTCTGTTCTAAGATTTACAACATTATTGTATTTTTAAAAAAAACTCCCCGATACTTTTTGGCTGCCGTGAATGGTCAAACGTTGATGTAAATAGTGAAAACACCTTTATGTAGGTATGGGCTACATGTAGATTGACTTAAACAGCTGGCCACCAGATAGAAAAATAATGTCTGTTTTCGCCTGCTTCTAGTCTGTGTGAATACTTCGACCCAGAGGGTAAGAAAATATTATCAAGCAAATGGATTGGGGGAAGATACTCAAGAAGATTGGGGGATTCACTCAAAGTGTCTGGGTGAGATAGTGAAAAGCATCATCACGGGGACTCGGTGTAGCTGGGAAGGCGACTTCTGGTGGACAGCCTACTCCGACATGTAGGCAGAGAGGTCGCAGAGAAGAAACCCATCGCTTCACGGTGCTCTCAGACTCAATGTAGCTTCACTTGACAATGTCAACGTTTCATCGTTAAAAGAAAAGGAAATTATGACTGCAAACATATGGGTGCGGCATACTATAAATGAAAAGGTTTCGCTCTGCCGGAGGTCGTACGCATTTTTGCCTTTTGTATTTCCTTGCTGAATGTCGTGGACATTTTGGATTTTTTCTTAATGCTCTGTGTCATTAAGTCTTACCGATTAAGGAACATTTTTTTCACCTGTATTCACGTTTCGCTTAGTTCGAGTAAGGTAAATACTTTAGAGAGTAAAAACAACTGGAGACGACATCGTTAAACAACTTGAGCACGGCTTGCTGAGGAGAATGTGCGTACTGGGCCAGCTTCGAGTTGCTCTTTAAGGGGGCAACGTTAGCTAGCTGCTAACCTTAGCACACCCCTATTAAACTACAGTCAAGCAAAGCTGTGAGACCAGTGCCCACGTCTCGACACATTTCTTTGGATAGTAGCATCCTGCCCATAACCTGGACATCATTAAAGGAGACGCTGACTCGACAGTAATCCAGGTAAGTCTCTTTGTTTGCGCAAGTTACTATTTCTCTCTGTGGGGCCCCACACAACATGCTAACATCACCGCTAGCTGCGTAGCGTACTATCGGTCCCATTCTGTCTCTGTCCGATGTGAGTCTAATTCAGACAATTTTAACAGTGAAATTACAATGATGAAGCATTTTATGGACTGTATACATTTAGTAATGGTTGTGCCTTATATTCCCGTCTTCATATAAGAGTGAGTTTTGCACGGTAACAAGAGATTTAAGCAGCTGTCTGCGTTCGGCCAACAACTGTACATGGCTGCCCAGTTGCAATGTTCCCCCTTCTCTATGCGGAGACACCAGTATCCAATATAACGCGGTTATACATTTTAAAGTCAATAACCTGGGATTTGACTGCCATTCACAATGTCAATGTAACAGCTGTACTGCAACAACAGCAGCAGGAGTCACATCTTTTGTTACGGAGCACCTTCTGCGCTTCGACGGACGAGGGATTAGTGGCGTGCTGCTGTACACTCAACATATCGGCGTTTTCGTTTTCTCACCACTTCACTAATCCGATTACTATCACCACTTAAATCCAATGTTATTTAATCCTGTTAAGATTTGAGAAAGGTTAGGGTTAGCTAGTCTCTAGGTTTGATTTTGAGGAATTTCAGCTGGGCCGTCCATGCCCCTGCACTTATTTTTTTATTTTGACTGTTTAGCTAATTATCTCAGAAATCTCAGAATATCAAGAGCAAACAACGTTCAGGTGAGCCGAATAGCAAGCGTGTGGTTAATTTTTTACTGAATTGCATCCGTGAATGCTTTGTGGTTCCAACACACCAATGACAGCGTGACATTATGCTTGCAGTGTTGGCTATAAACCAAAAGCATTCTCATTGTAAACTGACATCTACACGTGTCTGTTGGAATATCTGACTTTACAATACAAACCCATCTCAACTAACCGTTTGAAGTGACAAGATTGGCTTTTTTATGTTGTCAAACTATATATAAAGAATATAGAATATAGCATGTTTAAATACACACTGTGCAGGTACATACATTAGGTAGCTGGATGTCCTTCAGTCTGCTTATTTGAATATAGAAAATGCTTCTGCTACCAGGAATATCAAACCTTAAATTTGATGACTGGCATTATCATACAGTAAAACAGTTCCTGAGTAGCCTTCAAAGGCCATCCTAGCTGTTGTAAAATATAAACAAAGACTAGATCTAATCAGCAGCAACTTGTCATTGTTGTAGGCCCATAGTCTGAGAGCTGGTGGGTTTGTAGATGAGTATCTATTTAGCCTTCTCATAATATTGACTGATTATATGCATAGGATAACATTTGCCCTCATAACAATGCCCCCATAGTGTAGGGTAATTTCCTCAAACTGTAAAATACATTGCATTATTCTTCTGCCCTCCTTTCCACAAAGCAAATTTGATCATATATCTAATGATATGCAAGACTGATCTTCAATATATAGACTGCATAAATCACAGAAATGTGCATGAGTCTTAATGCAGTGGTCTGTTTCCACTGAGGTGTTGGTGAAACATTTCATTTTATCCAGTTCCTCCTATGATCATTTACAACAAACCTTATCTAGAATGGAAGATAAGGTGTACTCACACAAAGGCCCTCTACTGCACTGTTCTTGTTTCACACTAGTGCCAAAATAGTGTTGTACACTTGCCCAACAGTTTGTTGTGACACTTGTAGACGGAAAGAAAGCCAAGACTTGCCAAAAGCCTTCAACAAAAGGGGCAAAGCTATGTTTCCTTATCTTCATTATACACCAACAAATGTTACCCTGGCTCCATAATGGTTAATCCAAAATCCATAATGCTTCCATTGTGAATTTTTATCATATGTTTCCATCACACTTTGACTTGGATAAATAAAACTCTTGACGGATTAAATTTAGGTCACCTAGGTTAGAACCATGTTTTTCCTAAACAACACCCAAACTGTTTTGTTCTGAACTCAGCCTGGTTTCCACCAGTTTAGCAATCCTAGCAACCCTTTCAAAAGCCTAATGAAATGGTATCATTACTTCCTTAGGGGGATGTAATTCCTGTTAAAAAAAAGGGACACAGTGTGATCATCCTAAACTGTGAGCCAATGGGATATCAGTTAAGAAGAGAACGGCTGTTTGATTTCATAAGAGAATTAGAAGGGTGGAATTTCATTAAGTAGTAGTATTAGTATTGAATGGACTGCTGAACTCAGTACTGTGAGCAGATGTATTGTGTGAGTAACGCTGAAACTGTAGGTGTGTTTAGATGTGTATCACATAGGGAAGCTTTTTTCACCTTCATTAATATTTCTGCATGTGTGACCATATACGTGCATGTTTCCTTTTCCAACTTCAGCAAGTCTAGCCTTGGCTTGAACTGATTCCTGTGCTTTTTTTCAACCCTAGAGTAATATGCTTGAGCAATGGGTCAACAATGAAGCTGTTGATGTGGACCACAGAACACTTGTTTAATGACTAAATACTCGTGTGACGTTGATGGTTTATTGCGATGGGGAAGAAACCTGTGAGAAAATGCCGTCAAGTTAAGAAATGAGCCAATGTATTCTTTGGAAGTAGCGTTTTTTTCTTTGTGAATGTGCCAATTAGTATTTTGTTTGTAATATATTGCAGCTGGAAGGTGATTTAGTCTTTGTCTCACCGTTTTCAGTGTTGATGGCACAGTTATTGGAAGAAAAAAACGAAACTTGTCAGTCCAGAATTAGTTTAAGCTAAATCTTTAATAGGTTACCATAATATTGTCCTTACATCATTAACGCTTTCTTTTGCACACAGAATGTGTTCAGTTGGAGCACTTGAATGGATTTGCTTTAATAAAGATTTTATGTTTTTGTTACTAACAAAGACGATGGGAAATTTTGGCAAGTTGTGAGACTTGGTTTTTCAGTTGTGTAAGCGGACCATGCCCCCTTTCCCTCTTGTAGCAGGTGGATGAAGAGCAAGCTGTTGCATGTGCTTATTTGCCATTAATTTATGGGCTAGCTTTGTTTTCTTTTAATGATTTGCATAGAGCTGAAATGATCTATTAATCAATAACGAGACAGAAAACTTAACTATTTTGAAAATCAGTGAATTTGTTTTGTCATTCTTCATGCAAGAAAACCAAATATGACTTAATTCCCTCCTTACGGTTTTTTGTTCTGTTTGGTAGGCTTTACTGTTGTCTGGCCATAACAAGTAGTCTGAAGACCTTGGGCTTTAGAAAATTGTGATGGGCATTTTTTATCAATTTGTGATATTTATAGCATAAATTATTTGATGCATCTCTATGACAGATGAAAGGAAAAAACAAAAAGGATACGAAAGGGCACTTAGTGTAAGCTGTCCCATTGCCAGTACACTTGTGGAATACCTGCAGAACAGGGACATGGAAGTAGTTCTTTTGT
>NC_045748.1:11836341-11845751 GCF_008692095.1 Etheostoma spectabile | reverse complement strand
ATGGTGAACTAGTGTGTGTTGTAGCAGTGTTTTGCCATTAAGAACAAACTAGCGTGCTACGCAGTGACGTGCGGTGATGTCAGTAAGAGGGTAGGCACTGAGTTATGAAAGCCAGATTACCTAATTTATTGTTTAGGCTAATAATCAAAAGGTTACGCACAGCGCACACACGCGCGGTCGATAGCAAGACTTTCCAATTATCTATCAATCAAATCAATCTAATATAATTATATACACTTTACAGCAACCAGCAGGCTACGGTGCTTACAGAATAGATATAATGACGTATCCAATAGAAAGAGTGAACATAGCGAACAGTAAAATCAGAAAGGTCTCAAAGAAACAAAGAAAAACTGTCCCACCACAGCTACGGATTAAAACCTGATTCAACAGATGTCTTGAGTTTGGACCTAAAAAGAGCCACATCTGTAACAGTGCGAATATCGGGGGGTACTTGTTCCAGAGTCTCGGGGGAGCAACCGCAAAAGCCTGACCCCCCCACCGTTTACACCTGACCTTAGGACTTCTAAAACCATCTGATTGAAGACCGCAATGACAGTGTGTTAAATTTCAGACAAATACTCTGGGTGACATATTTTCTCTCACTCACTCACACACACACACACACACACACACACACACACACACACACACACACACACACCCACACACCACACACACACACACACACACACACACACACACACACACACACACACACACACACACGTTAATGTCCAGCATCAGAATGCAAGTTATGAAACCACCTTTGTTCTAATTATTGCACAGCGGCCAATTATGTTTGT
This sequence comes from Etheostoma spectabile, assembly GCF_008692095.1. Lineage (NCBI taxonomy): Eukaryota > Metazoa > Chordata > Actinopteri > Perciformes > Percidae > Etheostoma > Etheostoma spectabile. The sequence goes on along the minus strand of NC_045748.1, from coordinate 11,844,945 downwards.
CAGTCCCAGTCAGCAACAATGAAAACACACACTGCTCAACTGAATATGAAGGCAAATGGCTAGCAGCATTAGTTCAATCACACTAAACCCAGAATAGTTTCTGACTCACCAATCGGTGGATTTGTACATAAAATCCATCCGACGCTTTCTCGTGAAGGCGTCGATCACAGCGTTGTAAAACTCGTCTTTACGGCGCTTTAGTTTGCAGAGTCTCTGACTCGGCGAGGGCTGGAAGACGTGCTGGCCCGGTCCGGTTCCGACTGGATGTTTTGATCCGTTTCAGGGTGGAGGATGTGCGAAGCTGTAGTTGCCGGTATTATATGAGCTGACGGTTTTTCCTGCTTGGTTAAAGCTGCGGGCGGGTTGGTCAGATCCAGGACCCCGTAGAGTTCCCGCTGCTCACTGTTAGCATGGCCACATAGCCACATCTCTTCTTCCATACCAGTCAGTTTGAAACGAGTTTTTGTCCCTTTTGCTGCAGTAGTCCATCTAAGGCTGGCGTAGACCTCCATCTTGCTATTAGTTCTTTTTTTGAATTAGAATCGAGTTTAGAGAAGTTCCTCACCGCTGTGATGTCGGCGGACACCGCTGCTGTCATTTTGACTTTGAATTTCGCGGGGATTGCGCTTACAACGTAGCTGGTGTAATGACGTCAGCTACGCAAAGGGACAGTAAGATCTGGATTCTAATTGGTTCATGTTTGATATCTAACGGAGACGATTACTGGCATAACACATTTACGTACAAAGGCACGGCAGAGTTGTGCCTTTTGACGTACATGTTAAAGAATACAGCATCGAAGTGCGCATGCGCAACATTGCCTAATCGCTTGAATGGGCAGTAAAGGCACTGCTTATTCTGCCTTTTTTTCTATTGATTATGCGTACTGCTACATTTGTCATCCTACCGTCTAAATAATTGGAAACAACACATATAAATCACAAAAAAACAGTAAAATACAATACAGTTTATATACTTTATTTAATACTTTTTATGCTTGAATTTTGGCAAGGTAGGCACTGCCTACCCTGCCTACCCTGACTGCACGTCACTGGTGCTACGGCTAGCCACCTCATCTTGGCTAGTGGTGTGGAAAGTCCACCCGGAGACTGAAGGTGGGGGACATTCAGAAACCCGGATCTCACTTAAAATAGCATGGAAGTTTGCATGCGCGTGGAAGCACCAGCGACACAAAATAACACCCCAAATCCCAATTTTCATAATATGGGCACTTTAAGTAAGCCCCATTTTAACATAACTTATGTCAGTTGGAGGTCTACCCACATAATTCATGATTTTGTTCTTAGCATCAGGAGTTGCCATTTCAAATTCCCCAGAAACAACAGTGTAATAGTCCATAGAAATGTTACCACCTCATTGCGGATGCTAAAGATAAAGTCCTGTGCCTTGTTAGACAAATGTAAATGGAACATTTCTTACCTATGTAGTCATAGATTGCTTTACAAGTAACTGAGGGGAAGACGCCGCTCGCCTCTTCCATTTCTGCTGAGTGTCACATCTATTCCAGTTTGGCTACGAGAGAGAGGTTAAAGATGGTGTTGACATTTTTAGCCAACTTCTGTTCAGCGATCCCCTCTGCATACAGTTTTAGTGTTTGAACTGGTGCAATACCTTTGTTTAAGCTATTAGTAAAATGCAATGTTTATGCATGTGCTCTGACTGGTTTGGGTAGGAGTTTGTCTGTGTAGTGAGTCTTTCCATGGCTTTTCCATGATCCTTCTGAATCTCTGCAGAGGCCAGTGATAAGTGTTTGGCTGCCAAGAAGTGCTTGTTCAACTCCTTCAAGCAGGTGAAAGCCTGCAGCAGAGTGCAAAACAATGAATCATTTGATTGTAGGCAGTTACTACAGTTTTTGTCATGTGATAGAGCAAGGTTATGGGATTAGTCAGCCACCTGAGGAAGACATTTTATGGTCAAATCTTCGGGGTCATGTGGAATAATGGAAGAAAAAGTGGGAACAAGTTAGCAGTGTGCAGGTATTTTTTTGCCTTTTTGTAAAGATATTTGTTACTTTGGACCCACTAAGTTTTATAGATGTGCATGTGCCCCCTGATGATTGCTTGGGATTTGTGAGCAAATCCGAAGTTTCTACTGAGCTGCTTACAGTAATTCACAAGGGTAGATCACCATGGTAACTAAAGCTGCACACCTAACTTGATCTGGAGCAGGCTAAATTCAGACTAGGGATGTCGCAAGCTAATATTTATAATTCATAGCAATGATGCAGTCCCATTGACCTTGCTTATGCTGTGTAAAAAGCGCTGACACAGCTCTCTATACCAAATTGGTCTGCTCTTTAAGAGACTAATTGTTTTTTACGGTTTTTGAAGTGTTTATTTCATCATTTTCCTTCTAATGATTCTCTAAGAAAATTCTGCTTTTCAGAGTGTATATATTTAGCCTATATGTATTTTGTCAACACACTAGTGGTGATTTTGATTCACAATCTGGCAAAGGTCTGTGGGACTGCATCATATTTACCTACCGCTTGGTTTTTCATAATGATAAATCAGTCAAAGATACAAGCCGGTGTTTATGGATTTTCTTTCTTGGTCTGTTGCCCACTGGCTATAAAAGCTTATCACATAGCAGGTAATGTACATTATCTACACAAAGTAGATATCGATATTGAATGAATAGCCTATTAAGTGCAATACAGGCCTTTCATTCAGGTCAATGACAAGATTAGTGAGTCTGTATTTTGAAACTATTTGTGGAGAAATGTAAATTTACATGTTATTTCACATGCTGTTCTATCAGTTTTAACATACATCTGTGCATTCAGTTTCTCACTAATGATTTGCCTGCTTCTGTGACCCAGTTAGGGGAACATCTGTCTTTCCCTTATTCAGTCTTGCTGTTTATCAGCAGATATGTTCATAAAGCCAAATCCTTCTTCAGTTTTGTGTCCACTGGCTGCTTAAGACATCAGAGGAGCATGCTGTAACAGCTCCAATCCGCTCTACATAACGCATGGAAAATGTGAAATAAATGACTGGTAGGAAATTAAGACATTTATGTAATGGATGAATTTGGAAAGGGTTTTGTTACCTAAGAGGAAAGAATAGATCTTAGACGTGAACCCTGCAAGAAATAGTCTGTTGTAATAGCAGCTACAGTTGTGTCATATCTCTGCTAGAAGCTGCCTTCATACTGTAGCATAACTGATTTTATGTGCTGTAGACTGGGCAATGCATTGTCTTCAGGCTGTCTACACATGATAAGCGGGCTGAGAAGCTTAACTCTGTGCTGGCTTGGGCACAGAGTCAAGTAATACCTCAGCACAACGGCGAAACATCAGCGTGGATTTTATATGGGCCTACCTTATAAACGAGACGTGCTAAAAATCATGCTAAAGAAAAGTGCAATACCCTGTGTCTGTGTGGTCATCCTTTCCAGATACCCCCACTGTAAGGATAATTGTCAAGTAAATGGAGGGTTATGAACATAGATGCAGTATTTTTAACCAACGCTATGTATTTGATTGCGTAATTGATGTTGCTGTTGAGGCAAATTCTGGCTATGAAATTGGGCTTCTGTCAAATTGCAGTTGGCAAGTTCAGTTGTATTATATTATCACCAATTTAATTGTACAGGTTTAAATAAAATGCACTGAGAAAGAATTGTCTATGGGTTGGTACAGTAATTGGGCTCAGTGCAACCGGGTTCATCCATATTCATGTGCATTCATATTTGCTGCAGAACATTCAGCCATTTTATACAGTCATTGATTTTAAGCAGTATTTTGTTGTGTTTATATTATTTTTCTGATTGATTCTTGTTAGATTTGGGATCCTTTGTTCCAGCTAATCCTATTACATTTGGCACGGTAAATACGTAATTCACCAAGGAGATCCATACACTGATCTTAGACAAAATTCTATCCTTATTTAATCTGGGTCTGTATGTTGGATGTAATGGACTGCTTGTCCATGTTTCATGGCTGGATTGGAAAAGTCACAGTTAACAAAACGGTTAATAACCAATTTCATGAGTCAGGTTGCACAGGATTGATTTTCCTCCGTTTGGAGTGATGAGCATCGCTCTGGACAGACCCACCACCCTTTTATTTTGTATTATACTAGTTTGCGTCTACATCCAGTTTAGATGGATTGCAGCTCAAATCTGGTCTCAATGCATCATGCACCTCACATATATGTTAAGTGTTCTTGATCAGATATCTTTCCCTGCTCAATATTCAAATTACTGCGTCAGCTCCATTTTCCATGGACCACGGTCTGTCCTCAAAGACAAACGGACGGTAATCTATTCATGTCTCCCAGGCTGACATACCCCCATAAAATTATGCAAATTGCCTTAGTTACGATCTGAGGATTCGTAATGTTATTGTTGTTGCTCTTGGAGATCCTGATTTGTTGTTGCTACTTGTTTCACACAATTTAGCAGCACGGTGGCCCAATGGTTAGCAGTGTGGCTCTCGCAGCAAGACGGTACTGGGTTCGAAACGTTGGTCGGTTTTTTCTGGGTGCTCCGGTTTTCCCTACCGCTAAAAATATATTCTCCTCCCTCTCTACCAAGCGGGCGTGTGGTGATTGTCTGGCGCCGTAAGGCGTCAGTGCATTACCCAGGTGGGTGCTACACATCGGTAGTCCTTCCCCCTGAAGCGCTTTGAGTGTCTACGATAAAGCACTATATAAATGTAATGAATTATTATTAATTACAATCAGTGGCTGCACTGGCACAAAAATATACGTCTGCTTACATGTAGTATACATTCTCTTAACCCTTGCATTGTCTTCCCGTCAACCATGAAAAAAAAGGTTGCGTGGGTGCTTTTTTAGATGTTTTTCCCAGTTATTCGATGTTTCTAATGTTGACATTTTCAGCTCTTATTTTGAAGGCCCATTTTTTGTGGAAAAACAAACAAAACTGAAAATGGGTCAAATTTGACCCGAGGACAACATGAGGGTTAAAGGACCCTTCAGTGGGGCCTACGGTGTATTTGGTGTATTTGACCACATATGTGGACTCGTCAGACTACCGTCATTGTGTTTTGGGTGGAATCACGCCAAAACACAAGCTGTATTTTAGGCCAAAATGTGAACAGCTCAATGTTAGCTAAGCCCGGCGGTATAATTCAAACAATATAGAATCTAGCATAATTTTTTGGGACTTCCCTTTATTTGATAGTGACAGTGGACAGACAGGAAAGGGAAAGAGAGAAGATGACACACAGCAAAGGGTCGCAGGTCAGATTTAAACCCAGGCTGCTGCGAAGGACTCCCCACGGCTCTGTGTTTACATCTGTTTACCACCAGCGCTGAAGAACTTACAACTCCAATCGGTTCCCACCTTGATCTGAGAGTACATCCTTTTTGTGCTGATCTCATTAAACAAACACACCTTTTGACTGTAACAGTCTGAGAACAAGCCATTTTTAGTTTTCACTTTGTTTTGCTATCTATTAGTCTATTAGAGTAAAGGAACATACTGGCCAGGACATGGGACAGTGAGACTCGTATTACTTATACCTATTTAGCCAAGTAATAGACCATAGTGACATTATTACCATAGCAAACAAAACAAACAAGCAACTCTATTACTTAATTTCTTTGATAGACTGCAATGAGATGTAAAGAAATAAGCTTTATTGTAAGTTAAATCGTCTGATGAAATCATAACCCCAGTGAATTCAAGTTTACAGAGAAATACTAGATTCACATTGGAGTGATGTATACAGAATGGAAATCAGCTACACTTTTTTTGATTAATTAAATTATGAGCATACAATTCCTGATGTAGAAGCACATCCATATCTGATTGTATGCACTATGCAGGACAAAGTACTTCCTCATCGATAGAGCTCATGTAAACAAGGTGCAGATAATTTCCTTCACCCAGCTCCTTTGGTTTCACAGTATGGCTGCACTAGCAATGGGGCTATTTGAATGAAAGGTAAGTAGCTGAAAAGGAGATGAGGCTGTTGGTGTAGCTGCAATGCCCTCCTCCCCCACTGTGCCAATACCCCCTTTTTGACGCTTCTCATGCTATTTTCTAGTGTGCGACAAAAAGGAACTTTTGTTTGTCAAGATTCAGTATCCCAAATAGATGAGATGAGGATAAAGGCGCCCAAGAGTAAGTGGAGCAGAAACGAATGGGTGTCAGTGCAGTCGAATGTGATTGAAGCTGATTGGGAGATCCTATGAATAAGTCAAAATGTCTCTGTGGCTTTAGTCTTTCCCCTCTTTTTCTTGCCTGTTTTTATCCCTCCATCTTTCCTGCACTATAGCTCTATTGTGCTCGATGAGGATAGTGGCGAGATGATTCTATCTTTTAGCTGGCTCAGTTTGTCTCCGATCAGCAGGCAAAGCTAATGCTTTTCCAGACACACACGGACAATACTCTGTGTTGTTGTGCTCTGACCTGAGAACCAAGAATATGCCACATTTCAAAGCTGTGACTTGTTCAGATTCCTGTTTTTTTTTAAAGACAAGCAGGATTGCCTTCGTAGAGTTGACAGATTTCCGTAAAATTAGCTGATTAACAATGTATGTTGCGCTATTGATGTAGCACTACAGTCTTTAGTAGCAAAATGAAAACGGTGAGATCATTATCTGATTTCAATTGTTGTCAAATTGTAAATTTACCATAACATGTATGACAATTAATGACACTTTCTTATGGTAAGAAGTAATTGATAATGTGTTTCTACCCATGCTTCTTACAGTATGTCCTCAGGCAGAACTAACTAAGCACATAGAAGGAGCGTTGCTATTTTGATATCCTAAACTTAATAGATGACTACCCCATTTAACAGCTATATGTATGTAGTTTGTGAAGTATTTACTGACAAATCAAACATTTTGTCTATTCTGTTTATAATTTCCATGGGCAATGTGCAGTATTATGGTTGTGTAGTGTTATAGATTACCATGTAATCCACAGCTTTCTGATTTCGCACTGAAGGGAAGGGGGCAAGGACCAATGCCTTAAAACAGTATCACAAATAAATTGCAAGGGTTTATCAAAGTTTATTCAAATTCTACTGGTATTAGCTTTAATATGTTATTGCAAGATACTTCCACAAATATTCTGTTATTGAAGAATTTTTCTTTTATAAACCAGTGTGTTGTTAGTGTTTGTAATGTTTGCTTTATATTTTTGTCTTTGTCCTTTTTCATTAGACACTGTAGACCAATTGTTGCTGTTGGTGACATCCACTGGGATCCAGGTGCTTGAGTCCTAAATGACAAGGTATGTAAGGCATCCCATTCATGTTTGCGCAATTTCCAAGTTTCGCTATTAGGTGACTAAGGCTAAATCTATTGTTTTATTTAAATGTTTTTATTTAAATTGCTGTCTCTTGAATCACACACTACTGTATGAACACTTTTGGTCTCACAGAAGTGATGCATTGACTTCAAACATTAGTCCATCTCCAACAAGAAACAACAGACGTGCCCCACCCTGTTCCTCTGTAGGCCAAGGGTCATGATACACCTGCCAAACTAGCTCTGTGTGCAATCCACATCCTTTTTCATCTTGGAAAGGTACAACAATGGCTATGTTGGCGTCATAGTTATTTCAGACCATGCCCCATTGATGATTGACTACCATGCCGTTAAAGCTCCAGGGTTCCAGTAAGATGGATATCTGATACAAAATGGCTTTTAAAATGACCTTTAACCCTCCACTATTGTTGTTTTTATAGACTGAACTTTTTTTTTTCAATCCAAGTTCTTGTGGGACGACGATGATTGAGACTGACATTGCTGTACTGACCTAATGATAGGGGAGGGCTCCAATTACATAATTTCCTTTAGTACTACTAACAAGAACAGGTTTGGCTTTAAAAGCTTAAGGATTATGCTTTGAAGTGCAACACATCTACTTGATTGACTACTTGGTTTTCCCCCATTACTCATAGCCACACTGTTTTCTGTAAATTTGACACTGCATCTTGCATCAATCTACGTTTGATACTAAGATACTAATCACGGTCAACATATTGGTCTCTTTCTACCATCATTTTTTTTCTTTTTCATAAATTAACACTTACATCACTCATTACAGCAAAAATAATTTCAATTCATACCAGATATATTGAAATGTGCTCCCAGAAGAGGGACTTTTTTGGGTGAACGCTCACTGTTGCATCAAACTTGGAATTTGTGCTAGAGACTAGTTTCTCATAAATGGGTTCCTTATACTAAGTGAGTAGCAGTTGTTCTTGAAGAGAATTAATTGGTGTAACAGCTGTGTCTAGTGATAGACAGTATCTACATCTATTGAATTAACCATCCTTATGCATTAGGCCTGCACAACATTGGAAAAAATCGGACATATTTTTTCCCCTGCAATATCTATTGCAATATGGAAAAATAAAATTTTAAAACATGACATAAATAGCTGTGTTTGTAAATAATAAATCATTCATGTAGTACTTTCAATCCAGGCTAAAGTGTATGACAATGACTGCATGTTGCTTCCTCTAAATTCCAGGTTGTGGTCGACTAGCGGGCCAGCTTGTTTGTTTGATAAGTGGATCAGAGCTGCATGTCACGCGCACTAGCAACAAACTCCATGTATCCAAGAACAATTAAATCAGTGGAAATGACGTTA
>NC_045748.1:11828368-11836331 GCF_008692095.1 Etheostoma spectabile | reverse complement strand
CAGACTTCTGTAGTAGATTAGTGTTACGTTTCCAGCGACGCGGCTCCAAACCGTAACGTTAGTTGGGACAGATGGACCCCTTGTTTCTTTAGGCTAACTATGTTAGCTTTAGCCTGGATGGTAGCAGCCTTATGCTTGTTTCTTTAGGCTAACTATATTCACTTTAGCCTGGCTGGCAGCAGCTTTCTGTGGGGGGAAATGGCCGCAAGACGTTGTGATCATGTTGCATTAATCAGGTGATTTAGATTGTATTTGCAGCGAACATAAAACACTCACTACCGTAGCTTCACAGACTACCCATCGAAAACTATGTGCATTACAATGTTTCAGCGGCAGCTGCTGCCTACGGTACTTTTCTACACACAGAGAGCCTCACTTCCCCTAACAAACACCGTTGGACTAACGTCACATACACGCATTGCCCACATGGCTACCTGTCTTTAAAGGGAAATGTTTAGACCGTAATAATCATGTAAAAGGAGCTGTCAAGCAGCAAAAGAAGAACTAGCTTCAACATCGCAACGTCCTGCGATGGGACTATCGTGCATGCGCACATCGTGATGTAGATGCTAAAACACAATATCGTTCAGCCCTATTTATTATGCATGAAATTTAATATCTTACCAGGTCATCTAATCAATTATTCCATGCACATAATTTCAGCTGACGGTGCTTTTGGCTCGGAGGCAACTTTGCCATTATTAGACCCTCATAATGTTCTGGATAATGAGGTACAGCCCCATGTCTGGCTTTGCAAGACTTAAATTGACAGTATTGTAGCTAACTATTGCTCAGTTTTAATAACTGATTGGTTTTTACACTTTGAGGCAACGGAAACAAGTTTGGAACATAGAGCAAAATTGGCTTTCATTTGGAGTCATGTTTCTGACCACATGACAAATGTAAGTCTAATATTTACTCTCTTTAAGCTCTGTTTATGATCTCCACCAGCACCTGAGGGAAATACCTGGCTCTGTAGCTGCTAAATGCTCCACTATGTTCACCCGATAGTTGCTTTGTGGTTTCAGAGCTGCAACCAAAACGCTATGAGAGTGATGTAAGTGTGGATTGACGGGCTGTACAGCTAAACAATGAGATGAAACTTGCTATAAAGCTCTATAAAGCTGAGGGTAGCAGCAGCAACCCCTTTCCCATTGTCACAAAATGTTCATCTGTGCTTCAGGGTGTTACAGGGTCACAAGTGGAGACTCCACTTTTGCTTGGTAGGTATGTGATATTGTCAGCTTAGTCGTCTTTTCTTCAACATGCTTCCGATGCATCTACAGATTGTAAGATAATCATCATTCATTCTTTTTCTCCTGAAGCAAGACAAGCTGTTACCCATGCACAAGGAAATTCTAACACTCAGCTCTGTTTATGTTGATGCAGAGGACACAGTTCAGTGTATTCTCAGATCAGCGAGAAAATGATCAAAGCTTGCTTGTTGCTTTCTTCAGTAGATGGCTATTTATAGATGAATACAAATATGTTTTCTAAAGAATGTGCCCTTCTCTAGCCAATTCTTGAATGGATGATAAATTAATCTGTATGTTAGAGTCCCTTTTTATCTATACATTTTCTAATTGATTTAAAATGAAAATTAACAATCATTATCGTAAAAAAAGAAATTCAGAGGGTAGAGTCAGAATTTGGCGTAAACAGAATGAGAACATGGATCCATCATGCCTTGTTACCACTGTGCAGGCTGGTGGTGGTGGTGTAATGGTGTGGGGGGTGTTTTCTTGGCACACTTCAGGCCCCTTAGTCCCAATTGGGCATGGTTTAAATGCCACGGCCTACCTGAGCATTGTTTCTGACCATGTCCATCCCTTTATGGCCACCATGTACCCATCCTCTGATGGCTACTTCCAGCAGGATAATGCACCATGTCACAAAGCTCGAATCATTTCAAACTGGTTTCTTGAACATGACAATGAGTTCACTGGACTAAAATGGCCCCCACAGTCACCAGATCTCAACCCAATAGAGCATCTTTGGGATGTGGTGGAACGGGAGCTTCGTGCCCTGGATGTGCATCCCACACATCTCCATCAACTGCAAGATGCTATCCTCTCAATATGGGCCAACATTTCTAAAGAAGGCTTTCAGCACCTTGTTGAATCAATGCCACGTAGAATTAAGGCAGTTCTGAAGAAAAGTTGCCAAAAGTTACAGTGTGTGTGTGTGTATATATATATATATATATATATATATATATATATACTGTATGCTATATTGACCCATCTTGCTTTGTGCTTTTTCATTGTTAAGCCTTTTAAAACAGCATTTAATGAGCAGACTTTATGACTTGAGCAAGCCATTAAGGTAATGTTATCCATCTCCATATTCTCCAGTAGGCAAACAAGTAAATTTGGCAGTTGTCTGCATGGATACATGGATCTGACCTGAATGTGTCTGACCTGGTTATTGAGACTTGGCAAACTGCATCTCAATCCCTCTGTTTATCACATGGACAAACAAACAAACAAATCACTGTATCCCATATCTCTTTTATCTTATGTCACTGGCAGAGGTTTTTAAGAACCTCTTTGGGTATCTCAAATTGTGTCCATTCATTATTCATGTTATAGAAAAGACATTTAAAAAGACTTCACCTGAGTACCACACAAAGCAAAAGTAAGATATTTACTTTCACTCTGCGCTGTACACAAATTATACTGCTATTGCTTTTAATATAGCTTTTGTTTGGCATGCTACTTAACTATCATTACTCTTATTTTTCCTTGTTTAGCCATCAATTGGAGTAGCCTAGCTCATGAGCAGATAGCCTTTCAGGTTCTCTTGAGCTCTGAGTTGCCAACAAGACAAGCAACATTGGTCTGTTAGCACTGGAACTAGCTGTAAATTCATATAGACATACTTGGTTCACTAATTGGCAACTTTTTTTATATGTTATGGTTTAGCAGTAAGGGAAGTAACAGGAAGGCATTCCATTGATTTCGCAGTTCGCAAGACAAAGAATATTGTTACCATTACTGCAATGGTTCATGGTTAGTAGTTTTCTTGGTATTTCCTGCATTAAAATGATTGTTTGGATGCTGAAACCTTTTAATTGGATCAGCTTAACCCGCCAATGTTACTGTACTGTTATGGTGATTGAACTAGAAACTTTCTATACCTTTTCTTGTGTAGTTTGTATGTGTAAACCTAATCTGTAAATCTACTATTTCAAAGAACGTGAAAGCTTTAAAATGGACTCTACTCCATAACCCTTATAGATATTGTGACATTTTTAATATGCGCTAATGGCATTTTTTAGGTCTCCTCTCTGCAGAAATGAATCTCATGGGCTCATATTTAACTGGAACTCATATTTAATTAATAACTTACCCGCAGAAGGGATTTTTGAGCAGACTATTTATAACCAGCAGGGCTCTCTCCTTCTTTGTCCTGGTTAGAGGAACAAACTCTCTCTCCTCTCTCCAGACATTCTGACTGATTTTGGTTCTAAATATATTACTTTGTTTAAGTTTTTTGAGTAAGTATGGACAAAAAACTTAATTTTAATCACAATCTAGAGATGCTCCAAGCCTTGTTGGGTGTCAAGCAGAATAGCTTGAAGTTTGTTATTCTAACAAATCCTCTCATTCATTTTCTATATCTTTATGGGAAAAGGGAAAGTTCAGGAATCACCAGCTAGCATTCTAGCAGGTCAGTAGTAGACGTGTTTTTCTTGCAGTTTTTCCGTGTCACACAGTATATATTGGTTGTCAAAATAGATGACTTTGCTGTGGGTTTGTAGCACTCTTTGGGTCTATAACGACCTCTCAAACATTGGGCCCATTATAGAAATGGGACATCAAGTGATGAGGTAAAAGAAGGGAGGACGGAAAACTCATGCCTGTAGAGAAAAAGTGGAAAAAGCCAAGCCAAAAATGATGAGCAGAGTGCTCTGCTACAGAAGGCCGCCAGCTCACAGTTGATAAAGCCGCTAGGTCATTCAATAAGGCAGCTCTGCACTCTTTCATGCACAGAATACTAATATCTGCTACATTTTGTCAATAAGCAAGGCCTTTCTAGCAAGTGTTTCCTCTGTTTCACATGGAATACCAAGCAAGTGAAATTATTTAATTACCCTTACCTAACATACATTATGATATACATTATGCTGCAAATATGTAATGGGCATCTCTGCAACTGTGGCTCAGAAATGAACACACTCATATTTTACATGTTATCTTTACCTGCAGGTAAAACAGTTTTAAATAAGACTTTCCTCATTTGTTTTCTTCTTTTATTAGACTGGGCTAACTCTACAGAACCAACATTTGCAAAATGCATATGTATGTAAATGTATAAAATTTGGTATGGAAGTGGAAAAAAAAATTCTTTCACATTCTTTGAATTGACAGTGAAATTGGCAATCGGCGCCAATTGACGGCTGTGGGGAGCTTGTCTCACAGGATACCCTGTTGTTGCACATCTCAGCAGAATTGTCGTCACTCTTCATGTCGCCAGGAAGTGGCTTTCTGAGACACAACAAGGTAGCCTGTACAAAGCTGTGGGTGTAGTTCTCATCATACAACTTTAGTATTTAAACAGTATTTGACCTGCAAGTGGAACAGAGCGGGAGAATACATACATTATTTGTTCAACAGCCCCACTGACATTTGAGAGCAATGATGCACTGGTTCACTTGAGTTGTCTAAACAATTCCATAGAGAGGAAAGACTGTAATGCTCTGAATAAATAGTGTTTGACCTATTCCTAGGTAAAAACAAATGCTTTATTTGGTGTAATTCACACCCAATGTTACACAAAACATATCCAAGGTTGCTTACCATAATGACCTTTCCCTTATCTAATGACTTTTTCTGTGGATGTTGATGATGCTCTACAGTCACATTCATAAATGTAGGTCCTAGAACAATACAGTAGAGAGGACATAACCTTACGCATGGGAATGCCTTATGGCTAGTCTTGTTGATCTCTGGGGGATCCATGAAATCTCCATAACCTTAGCGTTGTGAATCATGAACAAACTAAGTGGAAAATGGACTGCATTTATTTGCCCTGGGCCCATCAGTGCAGAAAGAAATAACATGGGAATTATTCATCAGAGTAATTATAATAGTCATCTCAAAGGGAATCTAAATGAAGACGCTCTGGATTCTGAAATCCTCTGCACAGTGAGCCAGGCTGAGTGTGCAGAGTGTGAAAGACTGAGTCGAATGTATTTCATAAAATACAACAAAGTTTGTTTCAATTAGATTTGACGGCTAAATGACAGGGTTGTTGGAATATACACGCCCCATTTCACTTGATGAGAATATTATCAGTCTGTTGCATAGCACGTTTTTCATAACCTCTTTAAAGAACAGGCGTCCTTTATACACCATCCAGCAACACCTACAGTATGTAGGATTCATCTGAGAAGATTAGATCTGTTTATGTCTTGCATATTATTGCTTACTGGTAATCCATTTTCTACTAGTGGCATTTTCATTAGAGGAAAGCTTTTTCACAACCTTCTTTTCAGGTCTTTATCAAGAGTAATGAATTGGTAAATCACAATGAATCTATACTGAATATAATGGAAAGCCTAACAGCTATCCAGTGAACCAATTTTATAAGAAATGTCTTTTTTTCATCTAGGACAACACTTCAAATTAAACAACTGAGGTATGTTCAGTATTGTTTGTACATTTGTGACAAACGTGAAGCCGCACTTGCTCGAACACAACGTCCGCATTCCATACACATAGCCCAGTGGACGTAGCCGGGGCAGGGGGCATGTAGCTGTGCGTCATTGTGTGTGGGTGGACTACATCAGTGTGTTTATGGTCAATGCTGGATATTGTGAAACGGAGTGGCCTGAAAGCATATTTTCTTTCTGGGAATACTGATTCTATTTAAATTCTTGATTTCTTTTTAATCATTTCATCAAGTACATCAGATAGAGAAACCAAATGCTCTACTCTACAGCTTCAGCTTGTTTAGTGCAGGTGCATTTGAGGCACAGTGGCCCTTTGCTCTGACAATTATACAGTTTTGTCCATTATTTTAAAAGATATGAATTGCAAAGCCATACATAAACATATTCTGATATAGAGGAGTGTGTGTAGGTAGCAAGTAAATGTTTAAATAGATAAAAGTCTCATTGTTATGAGTTCAGTCTGTCAAAGCCTGCCGTGAGCCCAGTGTAGAAAATTGGGAAGATGCTGTAAAAGGGCACTTTGTCTTTGTCACAGATCGGATTACTTACCCTCATTTCACCACGAATTCAAAGAAAACAATCCTGGTTTTGTTTTCTAGAGTCATACAAGACCACGGACACCTAAGAACACTGGTGAGAACCAAAACCAGAGGGAGAGCAAAACTGGAACTTCAGGTTCCGCTAAACGGCATACTCCCGCTACAGATACTGACAATGCGGTTGTCTTTCAACTGTAATTCCAGATGTCGTTTTCTGTTGCTTAGTTTTTCTATCCATAGGTTGCGTCCTATGTTTATTTATCAAGCCCTTCTGGTATATTAAATAGCAAAATGCCAGCATGTTATCCGCCAGCAGTGGTTAAATAAGAAAGAAGGCAGGGATATGTGTCTAAGCTGTGTTTTGGACTGCAAGGTTTAAAGAGCATGGAGACATGGCTCTCTGTGTCTTAGTCAGTTGTTGAACTGTTGTCCTCTTAACTCGGTATACTGCTGCATTATTGAGAAGCAGCAGTTCTCCTGTTGTGCAGTTGAAAGTTAAGCTGTTAATGAGGCGTCCAGAGGCAAGACCTCACTCGGGATTATGTTTTACACGGCTCTTTAGTATAGAGATGATCCCACCCTTCCACTACCACTACAAACATTATTTATTCAAAATACTTAAATTTTAAGAAATTACATTAAATGAGTTGAGTAGCAACAGTTTAGAGGTAATGTAATTGAAATTGAAAATAGTTTTTTTTTTTTAGGTTGTTGAAGTTTGTTTTTTCCCGTGTTACATAACCTGTTGACTAGGAACATCTCAATGGGATATAGGACTGCACTATTAGTCAACATCTACTGTATGTCTCGTGTGTAAAATCTGCCAAGTGCTTATTCATTCTGCACTTGTATGTGTCAACATGCACAAATTTACTTTCAAAAATGTAACAAATCTCAGAGCAGTCTAAGGTTACTGTAAATGGGAACCTTATAAAGATAGTTTTGTTTGCAAACCTGAAGTTGCATTTCACCTCACAGCAGTGTCGTATCTTATTTTAACTGTTTTTACTTGTGTTTTATCTGTTTAACTGATTTTGTGTAAAGCACTTTGAATTGCCCTGTTGCTGAAATGTGCTATACAAATTAAGCTGCCTTGCCTTGCCTTATTCTGTAGTGCCCTCATGGTGAAAAGAAATTGTTGTAAAATATGCTGCCTAAAGATTGTGTAAGTTGACATTTGTATTGTTGTTGTTATTATTATGTATTAACCCAGCAAATGATTGTTGTGTGAATCCTGCTTGGATGCACAGAGGAATCTTACTTTTAAGTTTGGAAGTGTCAGTGATTAATAAAGACGCTCTCCATGGTTAAGGACATGTTCCCATTTGAAAAGAGTTAAAGCTGCATTATAGGAAGGGTGAAAGAACAAGCCTATAGCCCGCTGGCACTCCGCCCTGCATTGAGGAAGTGACTTTTTCTTTCCTCTTCCTTTTACAGACGGGGCAATTCAAGTGTATCCCGCAGGCTCAGCAGGCTGTTAGGTTTTTTTTTTCCTGCATTGTTTTTGTTGCCATAATCTCTAATATAAAATTTCAGCTGTGGCCCAGCAATCCTGTAACAGTCAACTGCAATCTGGATCAAAAGCTTCTTTCATAAGGCGAGAGCTAGCCCGTACTAATCACATTCTGCCATATCAACCAGACGAGTACTATTTGCTATAAATAACACAAGCTGCTTGCTACTGTTAAATTGCACTTTCGTTTCCGCTTAACCCAACACACACACACACACACACACACACACACAC
>NC_045748.1:11827318-11828358 GCF_008692095.1 Etheostoma spectabile | reverse complement strand
CACACACACACACACACACACACACACACACAAACATACATGTGCACACATGCACCTTTTTACCTTTTGTCTATTAGTTCATGTCTTTACACCGCTCTGCTGGCTGCTCATGTGCTTTGAATACTTGAATGAGGTCGACTTGACATAAAGTGGAATTTGTGTTTTTGAAGCAGGGACACATTAGGAACTACTAATTTGTTCCAAACACATTCTACTGGATAAACTGAAGTAGGCCAGTGAGTGCTTGTTGGCCACTGTGGAAGTTCTTTGACCTGTGGGAAATGCACACTGACATCTCAATCTCCATCTGTCTCTTTCAGTGTTTACTTTCAATAATTTATCTCTCATTTTGACCACAGGACCACCTTTTGTTGATCCCTTTGTACTTCTGTGTTTTATCAGTATTTTCTACATAAGCAGTTGAGCAAGTTCAGCTGTTTGTTTTGTTCATGATTTCGGGGGTTGGAGGAGTGCTGATCCTACCCTTGACCATAGTCTCCATAGCAACAGCACTGACCCAGGAGGCACTTAAGTTACAGGGAGAAAGGTTGTGACAGGGAAGTGGTTTCCTGGCTCTGACTGGGAGAATAATCTGTGACTGGCCTGCCCTCTGGACTATTTCATTCAGTGTTGCACAGAGGAGACCACATTGATCATTGCCAGGCTGCTGAGTCACATGTCCACCATTCACACATGCCCACACATTTTGAAATTTCTGAATAAATGCTCCTTTTTTTCTAGGCCTTTAACAATTTCACGGCTATCAGACCAAGCTGTTACTAGCAAACTGATTTGAGTAAATGTGCTGCTTAAATAAGTAAGCTAAGAAAGAAAATCTTAGCCAAGAGCTTAAATGTCTGTCTATTGCATGTCTTGAACTTTTTTAGTCAAAAGTCAAATGCTCTTGATGGACTAAAGCTGGGTGAATGTAGGCAGTCATCATTCCGATAACATTTAGGTCAGTGGATAAGCCCATCTATGTTGAAGGCAGTGCGGTTCTCATTAGTGTGCTGCCTTCCAGATTACTCATGGGGGGGGGG
>NC_045748.1:11816607-11827308 GCF_008692095.1 Etheostoma spectabile | reverse complement strand
CAGACAGACCGACAGCCGAGCAGTGAAGCAGTTATCCAGCCCATTTCACTTTCTCTTTATTCTATAAGGAAGTTTCCTTACAAGAAAAGTACAGTAAAACATTTTCCTGGCACAAAAGAAAAGGGTACAGAAACCGTAACCAAAAGTGGAATTAGCTAGGTAGGAGATTGATGTTGCAACACTGGTGCTGTGCTTCACTCCACCGGCAGTTTATGGAATCAGCAGTGTGTTGTGCATTATGCAAATGTTAACAGCTGTTGTGCATGGTTTAAAAAAGATCTATATGTATCTGTTGATTTGTATGTCGGCTATGACGAATCTCTGACCTAATTGGAGCTGCGGAACTTCCTTCTGTGAAGTGTTTAATTTGGAGGACTGTAGATCAAAATTGGCAAGTATTGACTCACAGGGTTATCTTTCAAAGTCTACTGTTTACCAGTTATCTTACTTGGCATGTTGATGACCTTGTGCAACATACCTTTTAATAAGGCTGGTATGGCGATGTTCTTTTAGTGTTTTTGTACTCAACAAAGCCCCCAAATGAATCAAAACCAATGTTTTAGCTCATCTCTCAATACTTTCTGACTTACCTGCCCACTCTGTGGCTCTCAGCCCCAAGCCCATTTGTTTCTACTGGAGACATAAATCTTTGAAAACAATTAATTTATATATACTTTACTTTTTATTCTAAATAACGTCCTCAAACAGATGGGCACTGTAGTTTTCTAGCAAATATTACTTAAACCGTAGAAAATTGTGTATTTGTGTATAGATTATTACAAATTTTGTGCTTGAGTGAGTTTTTACAGCCCCAGCATGGTGTACTCAAAATATCTGCAGTACTGCCATGCTCATGGTAATCAAGATGTCACCCAAAGCAACAGTGTGGCTCATAGATCTATTTTTAAAAGTTTTTACAACTTCAGGCAATAAGATTTTTGGTTTCTAAGACGATACTTGTAAGTAAGAACAATTCAATGAGATCAGGTGATGTCTTTGCGTAGGATTTGCTGACCTCAAGAATAATATAATTTTTCACCAGACGTATCCTTTTAGTTAGGAAACCTGGCAACCTATGGTACAATACTACCAATGCTGGTTTATGGACATTTCCATCAGTCTCAGCTGCACTTTATGGTTAGTGCTAATTGCTGATATATCATGACAAACTAACATGCTAAAAAGCAATAAGTAATCATGTTAGCATTGTCATTGTGAGCATGTTAATGTTAGCATTTAGCTCAAAACCACTCTGCACCTAAGATCAGCCTTGCAGAGGTACCAGTGTGGCCTTAGACTGTGAGTCTTGTTCTGTAATAGCCAACTTTCATATTTTCATATCTGGTCATTAAGCATTATTAGATCCCATTCTGGTGAGAGTGCGAGAGTAAATTCTTCTACCATCTTTATTAGGGGCGTACGATTCAGAAATTGTCTTGATTCCGATTTTTAGGCTCATGATTTAATTCAATATCGATTTTTAGATTCAAAAATGATTCAGAGTATGTTATTGTATTAACTTTTCCCATGTATTTGTATATATGTTTGTATACTCATGTGGATTTGTTTATTTTAACATCCCATTATGACTCGTGTGTGATGTCAGTAAGCTACTGGGACCTTGATATTCCCCTTGTGGATCAATAACAACTTTTCTCATGGCACTTTTATCTGCTCTTGCTTCTTCTCTTAAATAACTCACAAAAACTTACACCTACCCCCTTTCTCTTTTATTCTATATCACACTCCCTCTCCCTTTTCTCCCTCTCCCCCCACTCTGAATAGCATGCGTCATCCATATTCTCAGTGCTTGTTACTTGGGGTGAATGGAGCCAAGCCCTCTGCTATCCCCTCTGGTCATCAACCAGATTACTCAGAGTATTTATACATGAGCTGCCTGCTGCTATAGCAAAAAGTGTGTGGGAGGCTGACAGCCTCTTGGTTGTGCATACCTCATGTGAGTGTGGGCGTGTGCACACATGCAGCCAGTTTTTGATTTGGAGTTCGAGGGATGGCTGACCAGTCAACTTTGGACAAATTTGAAAGTTGTATTTGGAAACCTATTGATTGTATATCTTTTTTTGATCTTTTGTTAGTATCATGACTAATGTTGTGGCTGGCTATTAGGTCATATTTTGAGTATTTAAAAAAAATAGTCACAGCTACTTTGCACTGTCCAGAAAAGGCATCTCTGCGTACACATGCAAAAACATTTACATTTGATAACAAAGACAATGGGTTGTATTCAGTTAACCACATTTTAGAGAATAAATTAGTTTGCATAGTTCCTTTTTAGTAACCACTAACACAAACACGTGGGCACACCCACACGCTGTCTGTACTAACAGTGTAGGTCAAGGCTATCACAATTTTACAGCTCAGTTAGACAGTCGGGATACACAGTGAGTGAAGGGCTCAGAGATTATGTGCTGTGGTGGCGCTCAGATTAAGACAAGGGGGAGGAAAGTCACATTCTCCACATGCTCCGAGGAACAAAGCCTCTGTTGACCAGAACACATTCCGTAGTGTACTGTACTCGGTAAAAAGGCGTCCGTATTGACCTGGGGATCAAAAAGGATACATACATCCATGCAGCAAGTTAGAGGACAGGTTTACAACTCCTGTTCTATCCATCCCTTAAACTCCCAACAAGATGGAAAGCTGAAACTGTTTTCTGGCTTTTATTGATTTAGGGACCCCCTCGAAAACGAGATGTCACATCTCAAGGGATTATTCCTAATAATAATAAAGAATTTCTAATTGATGGTTTTATTTTGCGGTAGAGGGAGTTTTGGATAAAACTAGTCAAGGACAAGGATTTCCAAAATGATGACTAATACATGGCCTACTTCTTTTTTGCATTTTTATCCTCGGCTTCAACCCAGATGAGGATAAAGCGTACCAACAATAATGAACATCTTCTCGTCTTGGCTTCCTATGACTCTGCCTTCCCAAAAGAAAAAACGTAATGGGAAGCTATTTACAACATGTCTGGCTTCTCGGTGACGTTATTTATTTTTAGTGAAATGTTTAAAATAGGAAGCACAATTCATATGTCATATGTTTAATCAATTGTGTCAAGCACTTATTCACAGCTGTAATCGATAGGCAAATCTGA
This sequence comes from Etheostoma spectabile, assembly GCF_008692095.1. Lineage (NCBI taxonomy): Eukaryota > Metazoa > Chordata > Actinopteri > Perciformes > Percidae > Etheostoma > Etheostoma spectabile. The sequence goes on along the minus strand of NC_045748.1, from coordinate 11,824,190 downwards.
GAACAACACATTGGCAGCACAATTCTTTGGAGGAAATATGATTTTATTTTATTTTTGTCCATGATGCAACCCACGGCTGTTTTGAAAGGTCCTTCCACAGAAGTGCCACTGCGCTGAAGAGCTATCGTACATCTACTGATGCTGTTGGAAAGCTCAGTGTAGAACCTAGATAGCAGATTAAGCCAGGATTTCCCAGTTATCCTGGCTGACTGAGCCTTGAATCGGTTTCACGAAAAAAAAAAGGTACATACATTAGCATATAGATTTTTTCTGTGCTGCTAGCCTGCTCCTGACGAGGCTAAAAGCCAGGATTTATTAATCCTGGAGCCTTTTCTGTTCACTCAGCAGAAGTTTTACCTTATTGTTATCAGCCTGCATTAAAATCGGTAGGTCTACATATTGCTGTTCAGTTAAATATTATTATTATTTTAACATTGTGACCATTATTTAAAAAAATATTCATTGGTGTTTTATTGCTGTATGAAGACTGCTGTTTATATTGTTAGAAGTTTGGTGCAGGTCTGTCTGGAGCTATTCGTTTAATAGTCGACTCGGAAGAAAGCAAAAATGTTGACAATGAGCTACATCAACACAGCAGTGTGTGAAGTTAAACTGGACTGGCCCAATAACTTCTGAATAGTTCTTATTGTTAAATTGCAATGTGAGCAGCAACCAACAGGGGGTGCATTAAGTCGGCAGGATAAAGGGAAAGGCAACACCGACTACATTGTGCGTTTGCCCTATTTCTGATACCGTGGCGACAGAGATTTTGTCATGGTCGGCCGCATAGAAGAAGTGCTGCAATTGTTGAGATAATTGCTGGTAAAGTTGCAAATGTGTTTTTAAATTAAGTCAGTGAAAGGCAGTAGGTCTATATAAAGTCCTTTTACACGTGTTTCTATAATTGCTGGGGAAGAATAACTGATGAATAAAAAGTGACTCATGCGCAACTCAAATCTGCACTTGACTTACATCGGGCAGTGACACCAGCCACGCATCACACATGAGGCGGTGCTAATCTGTAATGGAAAAAGGAGGATGGGGCACCGTAGGAGTCGAGCAGTTACCATGAATGACGGCAAAGTAATGGCTGTTTGATCAGATCCCCTTTTCAAATATTTGGGTCTGATGGTTACACTAGGTGACACATAACGTGTATCACTTTAACTCTCCATCCTGAAACTACCCTGATACTCTCTAATAGGTGGCTGCTCAGTTATTAAACAGAATTGAGAGTACCTCAAGTTAAAAAAAAAACCTATTGCATGGCCACTTTATTGAAGAGAGTTTTATGCCTCCTTTTGGCTTTTTGGATTTTGTTGTTGACTCTGCTGCCACATTCTGTTATGACCTGCTCATGCATTTGTTATCAGTAAAAATCTGGCATTTGTGATATAATTTCTTTCTCCGCGTGTTTTTGGACACAGGCTGCTGACAATGATCTACACTGTAGAAGCAATACAAAAAAACAATATACAAGTCCTGTTGTGAGAATTAACTCTGTCACATGGTTGTGGTTCAGCTGCACTGATAAGATATCAAAATCAGTGTGTGCGTCACACATATGTTACTTTTATACTGCACTAAAAACATTACATGTGTAACATAGAAGGGATTAAAAAGAAATCTGAATCTGCACACTTAAATCTGAAGTGTGACAGTAGCTCTAGACATCTGCGGACCACTCAACTCCTGATGCTCCACACCCTTTACATATCTCTCTGTTTTCCCTCTCTAGTGCCTGAGGATGTCCAAGCGGAGCTTGTTTGTTCGGCTGGTGCCGTGCCGCTGCTTGCGGGGTGAGGAGGAGGCGGTAACATCGCTAGACTACTCCCACTGCAGCCTGGAGACTGTTCCTAAGGAGATCTTTAGCTTTGAGAAGACCCTGCAGGAACTCTACCTCGATGCCAACCAGATCGAGGAGCTGCCTAAAGTAAGGCACACCCACTGATGTGTAGAAGCTTTATATTTCCCTATGTTTGCCATCTACAACTTATAAAACCTTTGAACTACATGATAGTATTACTTATGAGGCCTCTAAATATTGACTTGCTGTATGCCTAACTAGTTCATCTCTTATGAAAGCTTACATTGTGTACTGTTTAAGACATTCATATTCATTAAGACAGAAAAGCCTTTGAATGATGCTGTTGAACTTTTGAGACAATCAGGACATTTAAACATGTACTATTCTATGTTTTCTTCTTCAACCATGTGCTTTTTGATAATCAAAACGGTGTTATCTCTTTTCTTTCTCCCCCAGCAACTGTTTAACTGCCAGTTACTCCACCGACTGAGCATGCCAGATAATGACCTAACAGTGTTGCCAACAGCGATCGCAAACCTCATCAATCTCAGGGAGCTTGATGTCAGCAAAAACAGTAAGCAAAACTACTACATATTTTACTAGATGTCTTTAGGTTAGAAGTACTTCTGACTGGCAGGTTAAATGAGCCATGGAAAACTGTGGCATTAGATCAAGTTGCTAAAACCTGATGACTGACCACAGCCACTGGCTCAGTGCCCTGTGAAGTTCAAATGGTAAGTGTCCTTGTGTTGTTGTGAATGCAGCTGACATCAATCAGTGAAAGAATAAACAAAATGACATTGCCATGAAAGAGTTGCATGGATGACACCATGTTTAGATTGCTTCAAAGATATTCTGATAGGAAATCAGAATCAGCTTTATTGACCAGGTATGAAGACACATACGAGGAATTTTCCTTTGGAGCATAGTTGCTCACAATGTGCTTACACATTCAAAACAAACAACCCAACAAACAATATATACACACTAATATAGACACACTAATACATATACATACTCTAAACAGAAACATGGGATAAATAAACTGTAGGTTTATTTTACCACATGTTACCTCACAGGAATGCTTAACTTAAAACCCCCTGGGACCTAAGGGGTTTTAAGTTACGCATCAACTTCTTTTATCAATCACCTAGGGCTTAGGTGATTGATAAAGGAGGTGGACAAGCCAAGACCTGCAATATATTATGTTTGTCTCCATAGTGCAGAGTAGTAGGGACAAAGCAAAGCTTGATGGAGCTCCTTTAGAGCTGGTTCTCACACAAACTGAAAGTATTGTACAAGGTGCTCACCTCAACATGTCTTGTCTGTGGTTTCATAGAGTAGAAAGTAACACATTTGAAGATAAATTTTCACACTGTTGATTACGAGGGAGAGCTTTGTACTAGAAGTCCTTTCAAGTTTGCATGTTTAATAAAAAAAACCTTTCGCTGTCAACGTTCTAGTCTGACGTTTAGAACAAGAAACAGCTGCAAGCTAAACTATCTAACACTTGACAGTTCTGTATTTAAGCCCAGCTGCTCATAGAATCAATCAGGTGACTGCGCTATTTTAAAAATGTCAGTATTTTCATAGCATCCTGTTGCATATTCATCACAGGGGGGTTTGCTTCAAACATGTCAGTATTTTAGCATTAACATCAATGTCACTGTAACAATGTTAAGCTCTGTGAGCTGAAAGAAAGTGGTAACACTGCAGGTTACTGCATAAGATGGTTGATCATCATCGTGACTAAATAACCTTGAAGCTAAGAAGAGTAGAAAAGGAATATGCACGCTCAGCAAAAACCCTTTAGTGGACAGAGCATCGTTAAAAAAGTAGTTCAAATATAAATGAATGAGTGCAGAGACAGCCTAGATTAAACACATGCTGAAGGATGTGGTGGTGTTTTCATGAACCAGAGCTTTATGTGCCATGTTGACATTAAAAGCAGCTTATGCTTCTTCACCAAGCACTCTGTGCTAAGTGTTTTGGACACAAAACAAAGTGGGTTGATATAAACCTTTAGACTTGGTCAACACATTGTGGATACTTCATGAGCCCTTGCAGACTATTGCTCAGTGGTCTGTCTTTTTCTTTTTTTTATTCTTCTTCCTTTCCTGCTCTTTCATTATGTCACCTCGAGCGCTCGTCTCTGTGGTTGTTTAGAGAAGACAGGTGCAGAGCCACTTTTAATGTATCTTTAGCGCCTACAATTCAGACAGAGAGCCTTCCTGCTTGTACTCACAATCCACAGAGTGCTCAAAATCCACCTGTGTTTAACATTCACAAAGCTTCTCCTACTAAACACGAGCTGCATCATCAATCATCTTTTTGGTTTTTACAGGGGTCATTTGTTTTGTGTCAGTGTTTATAAAACAGTTGAGATACAACATGCAGATGTTGAATTGATGGTTGTCATACTTAAAAACCTCCTAATGACATTTATTGATTTTGCTGTTTGCTATTTATCTATAGGTATCCAGGAGTTTCCTGAAAACATCAAGAATTGCAAAGTCCTAGCTATTGTAGAAGCCAGTGTGAATCCCATATCCAAGTGAGTACTGCCCACCCTTGTATAATAGCTTTTCACCATTGATCAACTCCACTTTGGTTTAAGGTTAACTATTCTGGCATTGCAGCAGCTGTGTCTGAGTGATATGATTCATTTATGTGTTTTCAGGCTCCCGGATGGTTTTACCCAGCTCCTAAGTCTGACGCAGCTCTACCTGAATGATGCCTTCCTGGAGTTCTTACCAGCCAGCTTCGGCAGGTCAGTGTGTTCTCCAGATTAGATCAGGATGATTTGGTACAGTACAAACCGTACACTCAGGCTGCTGATTGTGGTAGTAAGTGTATGTTTTTGTGTGTGAAATCACAATGTGAAAGGGGATGTTTGTATTGAATAACCTACAAAGAATTGTTCAGCTGTCTTTTGTGCAACTTTACTGTTTTGGTTTACTCTAACCGCTCTCTTAGCATTGTTTTTGGCCACAGCAGGCATCTGCTTTCTGTGAAAAAGCTGGAAAATCTAAATAGCTAAATAGCCAGATATTTTCCAAAACTCTGTCATGTAGTTGCACACTATAGCAGGGTATTTTAGAAGATAAGACTGACTAAGCTCTTGCAATCGTGGCTGTTGTCGGGGCTTAAAAATACATTCCACCTAATACGGCTGTGAGGTAGAATGTGATAAAGGTGTCTAGTAGGTGTATAAGTGCTGAATAATATGTGTTAAAATTAAGTATGACAATAATGGTGCAAACTAACTTTAGGTTACTCGCTTAACTTCGGTTCTCAGAGTAGCATGAGTGGGATGTCTCACTATGTAATACGCCTCCCTGCGTATTCCTCAGAAGCATTTAGATCATTACGCCAATCCTGATTGGCTGGTGAAGGAGTGTCAGCGTCAGGTGGGTGCATCCCCCTTTTAAATAGCTTACGCTACAACCTGGACACAATTCCAAAAAAGAACTTCTTCTTGCTTCTCCCAGCAAAAAGGGTTGTCTGGTGAGACATCTCATTCATGCTACTCTGAGAACTGGGGTTACGCAATTAACCTAAAGTTCTCATTCATAGCATTTGTTTCGATGTCTCACCATGGGATATTGAGACTTCTGTATTTCCAGACAAGCTTATCTCAGCAACCACCGGCACTCACGTGCCATGCTCTGTGCAGAGACGTCAAGTCTATAAAACCGAACAAAAGTGAGAGATGAAGACCAGCATGCCGCTGCACAAATGTCCTGAATTGTAACGCCTTTAAATAAGGCCCAGGATGCAGCAAGGCTGCAAGTTGAGTGGGCATGCAGGCTCTGCGGGGCCAGCAAACCCTGACACGAGTAGGCCAGAGCAATGGATTCCACAACCCAATGAGAGAGCGGTTGCTTTGTCGCAGGCTTGCCTCTGGGGGCTAGCCCAGGAAACAAATAGCCGGTCACTCTGTCGAAAACCCGTATTCCTGCCTATGTAAATGTCCAGAGCACGAACTGGACACGGCGCATGCAACTGCCGTTCCTCTGAGGGGGGGGGGAAGGAGCCAACCACTTTGGGCACAAAGCCAAGATTAGGTTTCAATAACACTCTGACATGCCCGGGGCAAACTGAGTGCATGATGGATGCACTTAGAGCGCATGAATGTCGCTAACCTGTTGTGTAGATGCCAAAGCCAGCAGCAGCACTGTCTTCAAATACAGATGCTTCAGGTGGACCTCCTCCAGTGGTTCAAAAGGAGGGCTAGCAAGCCCATGCCAGGTTCCATGGGGGTGCCAACAGCTTACAGAGAGTAGCCGACGTGCCCCTTTCATAAAACGGCAAACCAAAGGGTGTTTTACCCTCAAACCCCACATGACCAGCTGCAATAGCAGCCAGATAGACTTTTATGGTGGAGAAGGCTTTAGGTTTGTCAATCAAGTCCTGCAAGAATGACAAAATTTTGCCAACAGGGCACTGAAAAGACATATGTCCCTCACTGAGACACCACTCCTCAAGCACCCTCCACTTACAGTCATACAGGGATCTGGTGGAAGAGGTTAATCACATTCTGTGGGAGCCTGACTGTGTTTGGATTGCACCATTCACGGGCCAAGCCCATAGCGCCAGGCGCTCTAGGAGTGGATGAAAGAATCCCTCCCCCCCCCCCCCCCCCCCACACACACACCACAAACACACACACACCTGGGACAGCATGTCCTGTAGTGGGATTTGCCACGCTGTCGCAAAGAGTATATATCTCCGCCAGCCAGTTCATCGCCGGCCAGTGTTCAGCTATTGAATCATCTGCTCTGGTGCTCCTCACCCTGGACAGAGTGTGTGTGTGGTGTGGTTGGGGGGGGGAGCCAGAGGAGGGAACACGTACAGGAGAACCGACGGCCATGCATGCGCATACGTGTCCACACCAAGATGAGCACCTAGATCGTGAATTGAGAAAAACAGCAGACATTGTACATTGTCTTTCAATGCAAACAGGTCCACCTCTGCCCAGCCGTAGCTCGACCAGGGCGAGAAACACTGCCAAGAGTTTGAGGTAATTTATGTGACAACGCCGGAGACTCAAGCTCCAAATGCCTCTCACAGAACGGCCCTTCGGTGTTCCTCCCTAGCCCAAAAGGCTTGCGTCCGTGGTGACCTTCTGTGCCAGGGCGGTGCCCTTGGGTACCCCCTGCGCTAAGAAAGCCAGATGCCTCCAGCGGTGCAGCGCCATTACGTATTCCACGGTAACCGTTACCCTCTTTGCGCCATGACGCACGGGATCCAGTCTGAGGGAGGCCACCCAGCGCTGGAATTCCCTCGTAAACAGGCAGCCTAGTGGAATCACCAGAATAGCTGCCGCCATCAGTCCCAGTAACCTCAGACATATCCTGAAAGAAATGGACAAGCGAAGAAGACTATAGCCCAGAGATATCGTTCTCAGTACCTAGGCTTATTTTGTGAGAGCTGCCCATCGCTCTCTCTCCCCGAAAAGGGATCGGGGGCAACTGGTACACTCCCGTCTACAGCCCGGCCGATATGATACGAATATTTTGTTATTTAAAAATCTGTTATGCTGTGAATATGCTGTTATGCTCCAGCTGTGAACCCCAGCTATGATCGGCACATGGTACGGCAGCCACGTCAGACACCTCGTTGCCGGCCGGCAAGTCAGTGTTGGGCAGGTGTGGGTCCTTCCCTGACAAGCTAGCCTGGCGCACTAGCCATCGGCGAAGGCTCTTCATGGTAAAGCAGGCACAGTGCCTGGATGAACCAGGGGCGGGCGTGTTCCAGCCCGAGGCAACACGAG
>NC_045748.1:11815684-11816597 GCF_008692095.1 Etheostoma spectabile | reverse complement strand
TGTGTGTCCCTGCTCAAAATTTTGTTTACGCAATGGCAAAGTCGAGCCCCTGGGTCTTTGAGTTCTCTGGTGTGAGGGACATTAGAAGGCCTCTTCGTTAGCTGGAGTGCTAAACACAAAGATACTGAGCAGTAGCTGGTGTGCTAATGCGCAGAAATAGCCTTACCGTGAAACGGTTTGGCAGATAATGCTCTAGTCTGTGGTGAGATCAAAGAGTTGAAGCGTGTCAAAGGCAGCAAGCGCCTGGTGCCTGAGGAGTTGTGCTAGGATAGGTCCAGTCTGTGGAAAGTTAAGCTAGCTAGCCTACACAACAGAAAGAAATGCTTTGAAGCGAGAAGAGGTTTTAGGATGATGTCCACGTCGTAGCATAAGCTATTTAAAGGTGGATGGACCTACCTGACGCAGACACTCGATCACCAGCCAATCAGGATTGGCATAATGAGATAAATGCTTCTGAGGAATATGCAGGGAGGCGTATATCACAGTGAGACATCAAAACAAATGCTATGAGTGAGAACAATCAGTTACAATAGATATTAAGGCAATGCAAACTCATTAGGAAAACGAAGGTAACTACAGTATGAAGATCAGATCTTAAAACAGTGTCATTGAAATATCCATGGTTGTTGTAGTACTTAACAATTATGACATTGGCTTTCTACTTGTTTGCAGGTTAACTAAACTACAGATCTTGGAGCTGAGGGAAAACCAGTTGAAGATGTTGCCAAAGTAAGTGTTTTTTTACTTCATGTTTTCCTAACATTAAATATACAGTGTTCATTTTATTTACAATGATAGTTAGATGCACTGTAAGAGAGTGTCAAGAGGTTTTTACCATTAGTTCCACACAGTCTTCTTCTTCTCACAACCACTGCAATGCCTCTGCTGTGTCCTCCATCCCTTTTTTTTTTTT
>NC_045748.1:11793458-11815674 GCF_008692095.1 Etheostoma spectabile | reverse complement strand
TTTTTTTTTTTTAACCGTAGATTCACTCCCCATACCTCTCTAACTGTAGCATCAAATTCCACGCTGTTACATAAGAACCCCCTTTGCTTGGCTGCTTGCTGTGGCAGGTTTTATAATCCTCTGCTGAGACAGTGGTAAGGTTTATTTCACCATTGAGAAGGTTACAGTGCCGCTGTGAGACTAAACGTCCCACGAATATTTGTAAAAGCTCTAGAGGATTCTGGGGGGGAAGTTACTTTCTCTTTCTGTCTTCTTTCATGCTTCACTTGCCGTATCATTCCATTTTATGTCTTTCCCCTTTTCTCAGCAAAACTGTATTTCCCTATTGCCTTTTCTATCCTTTCCTCCCTCTGGCTGGGTGTCTTTTGTTATCTCACTCATTTTCCCCTTTCTTCACTGACTGACGGGCCAGTTGGTGTATAAAGTGCAGGGCTGCAGCTCAGAGCGGATCCTCTCTTCTCGCCTTGTCTATGTGACAGTGGCCAGACCTGTTAAAGGCTGGAGCCCTGACAAAGAAAAGGACTAATGATCGGGAACGTTGCCAGAGCAACACACAAGCATTTTAGAGATGTAAACAAATGTGTGCGTGCACAAAAGGGGGCGCAGTAGAAGTCTTTTCAGGGCTTCCACATAGAAAGTGCAGCTTCTTTCTCTAAGTGCAGACACATACCAAGCATATGGCATAAACCAAATGTTTCTCTGTATTTTTAAGAAGGGTGCTCTGTTCCTCAAAACTTGGGGTCATTAGCCATAGTGGGTGTGGGTGTGGGTGTGGGTGTGGGTGTGGGTGTGGGTGTGGGTGGGGTGAGCCAGCACAGCTCATGGTTACCCTTTCAGCTCACATGGGGGTCTCTAGTGTTCTTGCCAACTTTAAGGTAAGAATGTCACAAAGCTGGCTAATGTCCAAGTACATCAACATGATTAGCGTTTTCATAGTACAGCAAGTACTAAAATAAAAATCACCTGGTTTAAATCATATTTATGATTTGTGCGGTATGTCTTCCATTCTCGTTTAATGAGGAGCAACTAAAAACAACACTACACAGTACTGTTGGTGGGCCTCTGCTTTCCATTCCTGTGCTGAATCTTACTCATGTTTTAACGAAACACAGTTCATCCCTGCTGTGAAAGGATCATCATATCTGTTCCCAAACAGAACTTGGTGCATCTCCATTTCATCTCCACTCATGGTGTCTTGCTTTGGTTTCATATGTAGAATTGTTTTGTTGGAATTTCCAATTTGAAACTTGTTCTAATCCTTATCTGGCCTAAAGTTGATTTGATTATCCCAGTTCTTCATCATGCCAGAATTATACAATTTAAACTCTTGGCCCCAGTGTGTTTTATAAATAGTTCATAGTATCTGCCTTCAATCAAGAACACAAACAATAAAAATTTGTATTTTACTTCACTCTTGCAAATCTTTAACTCTCACTTTTTGAGACTTTGACATTGTTTGTCCGACGCCGGTTTAAACCAAGTTGTGTGTGTTCTGTGATAGCTACTATTTGCTGCTGCCATTTTGGGTTAAATGCCCTCAAAGGCATCTTGTCAGTAGCTTTTGAGGATTGGAAAGAGTGATATCTGTTCTGCTGCTAAGAATGTGAAGTAACCCTTTATAAGAACTGTCACGTCCACTGTGTCAGCCACTGGTAATGAGCTAAATACAGTAAATATTGTAAGGAGTTGAATAGTCCTGGTTTTTATCTGCTTGTTTACAGTGTACCAAAAAATGTAAGACTGTGACCTGAATGTGGAGAGAAAACTGCGAGCGAGGCTTAGGGCTAGCATACGTCACATTTTCCATTATTTAAAGCATATTCCTTTCACGCCTGAGCTGTAAAAGGTATTTATTTTCTGATAAAATGATTCAGTGAAAAAAGCAATGGCAGAGCGTGTGCCTTCCAAAACATAAGATGAAAATTTGCATTTATTTTTTTCTTCTTTTGGCTTTCTTTTTCAAGCACATGACCCACATTGCTTATAATCCCGGCTGATTTTCCCATTGATGTTAAAATCTCCCTCCCTGTCTGTCCTGTGTGTCTACAGAAGCATGCAGAAGCTCACACAGTTGGAGAGGTTGGACCTGGGGAGTAATGAGTTCACTGAAGTGGTGAGTATCTGTCTGTCGGCCTGTCGATGCCCAGGGCTTTCTGCCTTTCTTGTAGTGAGCTTCCTTAATCTCTTTCCATCTCATTCCTTTATTTAAATGGTAGCACTGTTTTTATGTGCTAATTTGTTTTACTGGGAAGATAGCATTACATAACATGACAGTCAGAGTGGAATGAATAACCAGTCTGATTTCATTTTTTTTTTTTTAGCTTGTTTGAGTTAAGCTCTATCCTATCTCTCACACACACACACACACACACACACACACACACACACACACACACACATACATTCTTAAACAGTTATACACTCACATCCCTATCACTTAACCTTCTTTCTCTTCTTTACATCCACAGCCTGAGGTGTTGGAGCAGCTGACTGGAGTCAAGGAGCTGTGGCTAGATGGGAACAGACTGACGTTTTTACCTGGGGTATAATTGACAGTCAATCCTTTACACAATTCCAAAGGCTTCTGCACCCCAAAACAACGCCTTGAGAACAATCCCCTTGATTTTCAATCTGTGTGTCTGCTCAAATCTTCATTAAAATGTACCATAGTCAGTTTGCATCAGACTTTAAACCCTTGGAACACCTGCAGCAAAGGAGCTGCCGTTTAGAAAAGACCACAATTTGACAGTTTTACAGAAAACAATACAGCCTTTTGGGTTTGCAATAATAATTACAAACATCTGCAGCTGTGAATTCATTATTTTCCTTGAATGTAATTCATTTATAATGATGTTTTGATAGTCGGAATGTGCTACATGAGATTAATTTTTCATCCAAATGACCAGCTTCTTTGTAACTGGGTCATAATTGGTAAGCATTATTTCTTCTGCCAGCATTTCAACAGCATCAGCTGTAATCACAGTCTGGACTTTTAAAAGCAGTGATGCCTTTGGGAATAGAAACCAAAACTAAATACAGCAACTGTTTTTCTTTTTTAAAATGTAATAATTTCACCAACTTTGGGATGTCTGTGATTTTCCGTTCTAAAAATACTTTACCTAACTGCTGAGGATGTTTTACGGATTGTTTTAATCCACAACCAACACATCTGCCTAATCCTTGGGTAATGACGATTCACTGTGTATATATTGTATCTTACTTTATGTATCCAGATGCTTGGGATGCTAAAACAGCTGGTATACCTGGATGTGTCCAAGAACAATCTGGAGATGGTAGACGAGCAAATCTGTGGCTGTGAGAGTCTGCAGGACCTTCTGCTCTCCAACAATGCCCTCACACAGCTGCCAGGCTCCATCGGTAAAGATTACAGCGCATGCAGATGTTTTTTATTTGAAGAAAATCCATTATTAAACACCTCAAATCTATTTTATCTACCGCCAATGTATTTCTCATTCCCGGAGCCATTCCTGTGTTGTTTTGTATGTATTTAATTCCCATACATTTTTATAACACTAAAAGTGCGCCAACTTTGATCCTGCAAGACATCTCCAGTATAGGCATATGTGATCACAGTGCAGTAGAAGCCACAAGATGTTGAGTCAAACATTTAAGTATGGTTATGAAACACATGGAATTATGTATGTCGTTACGTCTCATTACATCGTCTTCCTTCACCGGTACTGTGGAGTCATTTTTTCACATTTTAGTTTTTGCTTTCATGGACGAATGGACATTGGGAATGAGTAAATCAAATCTAAATCACATTTGTGTCAAAACTGTCAACTGACCGAACTGACAAGACTCCAGTTCAATCCATATTCACATATAAGATTTAGGGCATGTAATGAATAGTAATGTTCTTATGTGAATACTATGCCAATTAAATCAGAGGGTCCATATGCACAGTGCCATTGAGTCGAGGTTGATTACTACTAAACTGATCGTAGTATTGACGATGGAATTAAATAATCCAACAAACTGCTGTAATGGATAGTTCTCTTTGTGGTGCAACAGCAAGTTATAATCAATAACTACCCCGAGCTTTTGTATGCATCTCTGTAATTCTTTCCCTCTTTTTCTTCTTACTATAGGCTCACTAAAGAAACTTACTGCACTGAAAGTGGATGAGAACCAGCTGATATACTTGCCAGACTCAGTTGGAGGGTAAGCGTAAACACAATAGCTTTAATATCGGCAGAATAAAACCTTGAGATCTGTGGATTATCCTGCCATTTTCATCTACCATCCCCAGATCGCATAAAACATCTGTCTGGATAAATCAGATATTCCCATTAAACATAATGTGTTCCATTGCTTCATTTGTTTTGGTCTAATGCTAATGATATTGAGTAAGTAGATAAAGGCGTGGATTATGAAGTACGAATATGAATAACAATAATTGAATGTCATGATTCGGAGTCTACCATATTGATTTCTGAAAGTAGATTGCTCGATTATGGAAGGGTCGATTGTAATCTTTGGCCAGATGACCCTGCAACGCACTACTGATTAAATCAACCCTAGCCATTCTCAGACTGACATTGTCTGCAGCAGCTGCTGGGTCTGTAGAGAGGGATCCACATCCTGACCCTTCACCTGATCTGAATCATTGTGGTCCAACACAAAGATTAGGCTCCAATTTAAATGTATTCCTCCATTCCCAATCTACATTGACTGACAGTTACTACTGCAGTTGTACAGTTCATCCATTGTTTCCAAACAACAAACACTGTCAATTATTCGATAGTTTAATGTTTGTCTTTCAGATTATGAGACAAAGCTTATGGTTTAGCTTTATCCCATGCATGGATTGTATTTTAAGCAAGCAGATTAATTTTTCTTTTATACGTAACTGATCTTATTCAGTCCACTGTTGGTGCACAGTGTTTGTCCCCGTTTTATATTCAGCAGGGAGGGGTCAAATCTTGTGTTTTGGAGTTTGGTAGTTCTTTTTGCATTCTTGTGAATCCCCAGAGTGCATAGACATTTTTCATTCAGAAGAAAGCCCCAGCTGCTCGGCGCTTCTGTGTCAACATGCGTTCCCTTTGAAATGTTACTACTTTTAGATTATGTTCCCTGAAGGTTTCAAGATGATCAATGTTGTTGTAAATGTCTGTTGCACTGATAATGTAAGACTGTCACTATAACTGGTGTGGGTATAAGTTGACGGCCACATGGAATTTTTGCAAAGCCTACTACAGAAATACTAGAAAATATTTCACAATATCATGCTGCCCAGTAATGGCACCTAGTTTGACAGTTATATGTAGTGGAACTATAGAGCCATTCTACTGGTCCTTACTTCAAAATTCAGTTTACTCATTCTAACAAGTACTACTCAGCCTGTGAAAACCGTTGTATAATGTCTTTTGTGGCTCTAGAGGGAGCTTTCCAAATTTTGATTTGTCAACTTGGCATGGCTATGGAGACTATACATTTATAGTCACAGAGTAACAGGCTTTCTATTATACATTTATGTACAATGGAAACCCTGTGTTACAAACTGTGGTTGTGGAATTGGAAAAATGTGTGTGTTTACCAGGCAGGAAGGTTTCAATAAAACAATGCTATTTAGTTGTATTATCAGAATATATTTTTTTTTAAACCTGTCCATCTCTAATCTTCATGGAAGTACACCACTAAATCCCTTTAGTTCTTCAGAGAAATTAAAACGTGTTTAAAGGTCCCATGGCACAAAATTGTCACTTTGAGTCTAACATTAATATGCGTTCCCCCAGCCTGCCTATGGTCGGATGAGCCGATCTGGACTCTTGCCCCTTATGAGGTTATAAAGGGCAAGATTACCTCCCCTTTCTCTGCTTTGCCCACCAAGAGAATTTGGCCAACCCATGAGAGGGTCAAAACCCCCAGCCTCCACCTTTTAGATATGGTATTAGGGGACCACTAAGGGGTATATAAAAGCACCATGTCATGGGACCTTTTAACATAGTCTATGCAGTTAGTACAGTAATAAAACCACATGATTAAATTATCTTTCTCCTCTCTGCATCAGACTGACATCTCTGGATGAGCTGGACTGTAGTTTTAATGAGATTGAAGCCTTGCCCTCTTCCATTGGTCAGTGTGTCAGCATCCGCACCTTTGCTGCGGATCACAACTTCCTTACCGTGCTCCCCCCCGAGGTGAGTATGCACATTAGTAGAGTGTGTATGTGGGTTTGAGGAGATGTGTTAAATGGTATGGCAAGCCAGTCTGCTCATCTGTAACAGCTAGCCGTGTTTGCTTATGGTTATGGTATTGGTTTCTTCCTCTCACAGATGGGCAAATGGAAGAATGCAACTGTGCTGTTCCTACATTCCAACAAACTGGAGTCTTTGCCTGAGGAAATGGGTGACATGCAGAAACTTAAGGTTATCAATCTTAGCAACAACAAGTGAGTCTAAACTGACAGTATTCATGAATAACAAAGGGAGCATTTAAGAACAAGTATAATTTGTTTTGTTTACTGTTTACATTGAATAATTGCAACATACAAAATCATTTAAAAATCATTCTGGGGTTTCTGGAAGACATCACTGCAAGATTTAAACTGGAATTTTGTAGAGAAATTAATTTATCAGGAAATTAATCCGCAGATTAGAGTTATTGTCACTGTTAAAGTACACACAAATTCTGAAACGTATCTCTTTTTTTTCTTTCTTTTTTTTACCTTCGCCAAGGAGCTTATGTTTTCGGTGCATCAGGTTTTTGAGTCTTTAAGGTTTTTGGTGCAAAATGACTGGGTACCAGTGTAGTTTTTTTTTCCACTACAGGTTAAGGAGTCTGCCCTACAGTTTCACTAAACTGAACCAGATGACTGCAATGTGGCTGTCTGAAAATCAGGTAAGATCACTAAAGATTACATTTTCAAGCGTAAGGGTTTCACAAAAGGTGCTACTGAGTCGATGGGCGATGCGTCCTATGGAGATTGCACTGGCAGCAGGGTTACGTGACTCGCCGCAACAAACGGCTGTAAATGAATCCAGCAAGGTCAAGTTGCTCACAGGAAAATGCATTCAAAATTTAGTAAACCACTTCCAGGACATTTGAGCTACACGTGACAAATGGAAACGGAGGTCATACTCGATATCGTAAACTCTACGTTTTTAAGTTGGAGGATTCTAATGAATGTCAGAAATCTTATCCTTACATTAATACTTGTTTAAAGGCAACAGTACAGGAATCTAGCATTTTATTAACCCTGAAAAGTGGTGTGACACAGATCTGAATGACAGGAAGACAGCAGGCAGCAGCAACTAGCCGGAAGTAAAGCAGATGAAGAGAGATCAAGGTAACCAGACAAGTTGTGTTGCTTTAAGTTTGGACGCCCTCCTTGGCTAATGTGGCTCTTGACAGAACACAAGATAAGCCTATCAGAGGTGGAAATGTTTGTCTGCTGAACTCAATTGCAAGGAAGTGGCTTTAGGTCCTACTTTGTCTGCAGTGAATCTTTGTAGGAAATTATATAATATACAAAGTTATTGAACCACTCGTATCAAGCTTAGCGGAAGGGTTTTAATATGTGCAAAGTATTGTTGGAGAAGACGCTGCAGGAGTATTTTGATTCACTGTGTTCACTTTGTCCAACCTTGTAAATATTTCTAAATTACAGTCTGAGTCTCACCGCAATCTAAAATCAATTATTCATGCTTTTTCTCATCCTAGCCGGCCTATTTTGAGTCTCTGTGCAAAAGCCTGAACAAATTACAACAAGTTACTGGAAAACTGTAGACTGCAACTGCAGAATGATGTAGAATAACTTATGTAGAGCTGTCCTGGGGGATATGTCCTATGAATGGCATTGTAGTGAATCTGCTGATGGTCTGGTGTACCGGAATTTCTTGTCCTTTATCGACTGACATAAATGCAGATGCCGATATATCTGTATTGAGCCAATATTGCCTGATATGTCAACCTGGACGATTAATCGGTTAAGCTCTGTTCTTAACAGGAAACTAGAGACAGTTTCTAGAATCTTGACTTATAAAACATGTTGTGACACTATAAAGGTGCTATGTGTATATTAATAGGATTTACAGCAGGCACAGCAGTGCTGAGACACAGGGAATACTGTTGGGCAGGTGCAACAATGATGATGGGGCCTTGGGGACGTTGAAGGAGCTTACATCAGCTTCATCAAGGAATAGTTGTCAAGAAGGCCACCCAGGGGTGTTTAAGTAGTGTCTGTTGAAGCGAGGCCGGTGGGTGGTTTGGAGAAGATTATTGGAAGAGACTCAGCTGGAAAGAACTGTGGGAAATTGTGGGACGCTACATTCATTTTATAATTGGTGCAACTTTTGTTCTCCAGTTGACTGGAATTAGGTATTATCAAGTACTGATGTTGTAGCCCAGTTCAATTGCCATGCAAAAGTGACTCATTGAGCAATCTGTGTGTTGTCAAAACATTGTTTATTGCAGATAGCACACTCAAACCTACTTTTTGTCTCCCACAGTCAAAGCCCCTGATCCCTCTCCAAAAGGAGGAGGATCCAGAGACACACAAAATTATGCTGACCAACTACATGTTTCCCCAGCAAACCAGGACTGAGGACTGTGAGTAATTTTGTATTCAACAAGTATGATAAAACAGAAATCTGGTTCATACTGCAAATGTTTCTGACCTGTTTTCACCATTCAGTTCTTAGCAGCGCGGCTCATATGAAAGAATTAAACCTGTTAGTCAATCTGTACTACCAGGCAATCATACAAATCACATAGCTTTACTTGTATGACTGAGATGAGCCCAACATATAGGAACAAAACACTGTTAGTTTGTGGGAGTTGATGGTCCAAGTCCAGTATAAAACTAAAGTAAGTTTGGTGTAAGTGGTTTTGTAAGCATTTATCTAGCAGTAAGTTATACAAATCCAATTTTTAGGGGAAATAAATGTGTTTTGATGACACATTTGTAGACACTGCCATGACTACAACTTACCATCTTTATTGTAGCAGTCTTATTGGTGGCGTGCCAGGATTTCTGTATCCATATTTTATGAGAGACCTCGTTACCTGAGACCAAAGCTGCAGAAGAAACACTCGTCTTCATCTTGTCAAGCATCTGTTAGTTTGGGTTGGTTTCCTATTGCACCAGACAGCTTGTGCTGACCCTGTTGCATCCAAGCTTTAGAGTAATTAGTTGTTCAAGGACCACACGCTTAAAGTACAGAAATGGTAGTGAGTCAGCTGCTTGATTTTTGCAACAATGTCCGTGTTGTGGTGCACCATCAGAAAATGTTCCTGTACAAGTTACTGTTTGTAGGATTTGTCCTCAATTAGATATCACCCAGCCATCTGCTTTATGCCATTTTCCACAGTTAATCTACTGGGGATTTTTATCTGTTTCCTCATGTTTTCATGAGAAGCTGGAATAAGTCATGACCTGACTGAAATTATTAACTTGTTGATATGGTGACCACACAACAGGTGACTCATATTATCCATGGCATTCACACTCTGGTTTGGCGTGTTAAGTTGTAGACAAGAGTTGTTGATATGGCGTGTTCTCGGCTATTGTAGTTCATTCTGTTCCAACCTTAGTTATTCCCTACACAGTATGTACTTGATTTTAACTGTCAACTTCTCATAGAAATGTAAATACAGGTTAGCAAGCTTGTTTTAAACACTATACATCTATGTCTTGCCAAATTGGGGGTTAAGAGCTCCTTAACACAGGAAACCACAAAGCCTAAAGTGTAAATGACTGCTTCATATGATATACCGGTAGTCTATTACCTTTTTAAAAAAAAAAAAAAAAAAAAAACAACAACCAGGATGTGATATATTTGCACACTGATCTTTTCAGTCAAGTGTCCAATTTGTTGATTCTCGGTTTTGAAATAGGTGTCAGAGACTTACACACACAACAAAGGGCACATCCCTAATGCAAGATGCTACTGCAGTTTCAGGACAGTAACATCATCACAACATGACATAATTTTCATAGTTATCATGGCTTTGCTTCTCCCTTCCCAACATGCAGGAGTCATACAGGAGTGACAGCAAAGGACAGAGAGCAAGTTGAATACTTAGCGGTTATAAATGTGTCATTGAAGTGTTGGCATATTGTCTGCAAAGTAAGGTTTAGCAATCATTTTGTCTGCCATAGGATTTACAGACTGATTCATGAGGAAGTTAGTGGCAAATCCTGCAAATATGTTAATTGATTGTACTTTTAATGTTGGTTTATTACAACAATTCCAAGTATCACTAATTATTTATTGAATGGTTTGGCTTGAGTTTAAGGGGTTAACTCCTGAATTTCAAGTTCCTCCACAGATCCTTCAGTTTCTTGGCATGCCTCATGTAGTCTTTGCGCCATCTTATGGCCAAAGTCAGACTTGTTTGAATTACAGAAACGCAGTGGAGGGGTGACTTAAAGGTCTTAATTTAAAAGTAACCCATTCTCTACCTGGTTTCTGATTTTACTTCAGACATTCCCAACTCTGACTCTGAGAGCTTCAATCCTGCTCTCTGGGAGGAGCAGCGCAAGCATCGGGCTCAGGTGGCCTTTGAGTGTGACGAGGACAAGGACGAGAGAGAAACACCTCCAAGGGTGAGTGTGAAACTGTTGTTCACATTACTGGGGAAAGACAAATAACTGTGGGGACACGGTTTTTCAAATTGCAAGGGCGTTATCGTGATCACAAGTAATATTTTGGCTACAACCTTCACTTTGATGTAGCAGTTTTCATGAAAAATGTGCATTGTGTCCCATTTTCTACAACAATTTCAATGAAATTATTGTTGAAGTAAATAGTTCAAAACCAAAATATCAATAATATGGATTAAGGAAATTGTTTAAAAAAGGCAACATAAGTACCTTTTTGAATGTTTATATGATATTGAATGCACCTCATTCCAAACTGACCTTTCACCTCTCTTAGTCCCACTTCTGTTAAAACTGCAACCAGATGATTTTAATGGTACGTTTGTGGGTATTTGTGGTATTCCAGGAGGGAAACCTGAAGCGCTACCCTACACCATACCCAGACGAGTTGAAGAACATGGTGAAGACAGCCCAGTCTGTGGCTCACAGGCTTAAAGAGGACGAGTCAAGCGACGAGTCGGGGAAAGATGCAAAACCAAATGAGAGGAACCACATTGGAGTGCAGGACGTGGGAGTTAAGGTCAGCTTCAGCTAAATAAGATATTTTACTTAGAAATAAACTTTGGTCCCCTTTTAGTTCCTCTTTTAACAAACTGCTCATTCTACATGCAAGTGAGAGAACATTTTCATGAAAAAATTGGCCATCCGTGCTGTTTTTGTGCAGGTGATTGAGCCTCCCTATCCTAATGGTACAGCATCAGACATGGACTCCCAAGTATCTACCGACACATTTTCCCATAACCCATCTGCAACAGAAACAAAAGACACTTCAGACTCTTACAGCTCTCAGACAGTACCAGTCAAATCATCAGGGGGCTCAATGATGAACCATGAAGACACCCTGGAGGTACTCTCCATTGTTTAGTCCTCACAATTTTAAGAAAGACAACAAGCACATTATAAAGTTTCAACTAAAAAATGCAGCTTTAAAAACACTTTTTTTGTCTTAAGGATTCTGAGGAGCTGTCTGACGAAGAGGAGGAGATGAAAATGGCAGAGATGAGACCCCCTCTTATTGAGATCTCCATCAACCAGCCTAAAGTAGTGACTTTAAGTAAGGACAAAAAAGGTAAAAGTAGTGTTTGAGTGATTAAAATACAGTATTTTAAGTGACTGTGTCTAGATACAGTACACTAACAGGGATGTTTCTGATTAACAGATGATGCAGACTCTTTGCTGGATGAAACAGTTGCCAACAGCAACCAGAACAACAGTAACTGTTCGTCGCCATCACGTATGTCTGACTCGGTATCTCTGACTACAGACAGCAGTCAGGACAACTCTCTGTGCACCCCTGAGAGAGAGGCAAAGATGCCCTTCCTACCAAAAAGCCGGTTAGTACATTTCTTCACGTACATAGAATACAGAGGAGAGTCTTCCTGTTGTTGTTATTATTAGAAAACCTGATGTACCTTCTTCTTTATTTTAGGCGAGAGGATGAAAATATGAACCCGCCTAAAGACACCCCCCCTCTCCTCCATAATGGAAATGGCTCTGAAACATCCCTACAGGCCCTTTTAAAAACCCAGCAGACTCCGCCAGAGAAAATGGGTGACTACGACCTGTCCATGGAAGCCAGACTGGCCTTTATTGAGAAGGGATTTAACAACGGCATGGGCGAAACCTACACCAAGTGGGACCAGATCAATATGAACGTGTCCAAGTTGCCAACCGACAACATGGTTCAGCTGGATAAGGGGAACACAACAAAGAATGGTTCAGTAACCCAGGAGGACTTGGACAGCAAGCAGGGTTTTAGCAATGACAACATGGAGCATTTTCTGAATGGAAACCAGCAGGTCAGTGACTGCATCAATAGTCTTGGGAACAAAGCAATGAGAGTAGAGACATCTGCTGTGCATGTGGCCTCGACAGGCGTGACAGCCAGCAGTGACATGTCTCTGTCTCGCAGCACAGAGGAACTGTCTCCAGACAAAAGGTGCCATCCCCCGCAGGTGGTGAAATCTCAAAGTATCAGCAACATAGAAAAAGGAGGCTTGAAGCTGTACTCTTTTGATGGGGATGATGACTCCTATGACGCAACAGGAATGAGGATGGCCGGAGCCGGGCCAGGAGCTCAAGGCCAGAGCATAGTCCGGAGCAAGTCAGCCAGTCAGTTACTCAATGACCAGACTCTCCAGATCTACCCCGGCTCCTCTGCATCTTCTTCAGACCTGCTCTCCTCCTCTAAGCCCCCTGCCAGCACCAACAGATTTGCAGTTTCTTCCAGCATGGCCATGGGCATCCCTCCTCCTCAGTACAACATACAGTACACGAGCAGTGCCATGCCTAAAGAGGGCCCCTGGTCCCAGAGGACGCCCATTCCCCCGGAGCACCAAGGTTACCTTCCTCCTCCTCCACATTCACTTGCCAACACCAACTACTCCAACCGTAATCAAGCACCTCCTTACCCTCTACAACCCCAGCAGCGGGGGCCTCCCATGGCTCCCAAACCCCCTGGGGACATGTGGACTAAGGAGAGACTTCATTCAACGGGAGGCCAGGCTAGAAGCAGCACTCTGCAGAGGCAAAGCAGCACCGCCTCCACAGCCTCCATGGGTGACCCGAGGCGTATACAGGTGCCTGACGGGGAATACATGACATACAGGGACATTCACACCCTCGCCAGGGGGCCGCTGGCAATGAGCCAGGCCATGCAGAGGCCCCTCTCAGCTCGCACTTACAGCATTGATGTACCCGGAGCATCCAGGTCTCTCGGAGCTAGGCCGCAGCCCCATGAGCTTCCAGAGAGGACCATGTCTGTCAGCGATTTCAACTACCAGCAAAGCAGCCCCAGCAAAAGGCACAACACCAGGGTGAAGTCTGAGCACTCGCTGCTGGATGGGCCTGGGCAGGTGTCGGGAGGAGTTGGAGCAGGAAGGGTGCCAGTTGACTGGAGAGATCAAGTGATGCGGCACATTGAGGCCAAGAAAATGGAAAAGGTAAAAAAGTATTACTGTAAATGTTGGTTAATACCGTTTCAGGGTGGAATTGATGTTTGTTTCGTAAAGTGTACCTTATGACTTAAAGCTTACACTTATTTGACCAACAGTATGAATCAAATCATCCTTGCATGGCAGCAAAACATGATACACACATAAAGTCCTAAACTTGCCGTAAAGCTGTTATTACATTAGCTGAAATTATTTGATAGTACCAGTATTGCGACATCATGTGAGTGAGAAGAAAATATCTGTAAATCTTTTCATTTGCTCATTTTAAAGGGTTGTTTCACCCATTTACAAAAAGATGTGTCACTTACACATAGCCCTGCAGATGGTTTAGGTTTTGTTTGCCCAGAGTTTGAGGTACCGGCCTCTGAGATTTCTGCTACTAACCCAATACAATGGAGGTGAAAGGAATTTAGTTTGTGGTGCACATAGCTATGAGAAAGTACAACAAATTAACAGCAACGCGTCTTTCTAGAAACAAGGTCCCAGTAAATCTGAAAAATCCACATACCTCCCTGTGTGATTTCTCCAGAAGAAGAGGATCTGCTTTTTGGGAGGGATGTTGCTGTTGAATTGTATGTAATTGTTTCAGTGTTGTGAGCACCACACACAAAATTCCTTTCTCCTCCGTTTTAAAGGTGTAGGGATGGGGTTTGATAACATTTAATATTGTACTCATTAGCATACATCATTACATCAGTGGCCATCATCTAATGCCGTTTTTCCATTACATGGTACCTGCTCTGATCGGCTCGGCTCATCTCGGCACGCCCGCGTTGCCCCGTCCTCCTTTTTCAATAGCAGATTACTACCGTCTAATGCTTGAGGTGAGCCGTGGTTGGTCATCGTAGCAGGAAAGTGCTGTGACCTAATGCAACACAAACACACAGAACGTTGAAGGTGTGTTGCTTTTGATTCTCAGCATGTGACTGTTGCCACAGCCAGAAGACAAATTAGTTTCAAAAGAAGCTGGAAGCAGCAAAAAAAAAAAACGCTGGGTAAACCATTTAATCACGGCGGGTTTGTTCAAGACACTCCCCGACTGTCGCAATGATAGTAGTAGAAGTAACAATGATGACTCAGTGAATAGTGACGATTCTCTCCGACCAATCAGTAGTCTGCAGGTTTTCACAACAACTTTTGGTATCGCTTTAGCTCGCTTGAGGCGGTACCTCAACGAGGTAGTACTGGACAAAAGTACCTGTTAGAAGGTACCAGGGACTTTTTATCACAATAGAAAACCAGTTTAGTTGAGGCGAGTCGAGGAGGCACCATCATAGACAGTTAAAGAAATGGACCAAAAGATCCTGTTGCTCTGGACGGAGACCAGTGAAGGCTTTTAGAAGCACTTTTCCGGTGATAGCTGAGCGTTACGCGCAGCCTCTAACTGAGCCTGACGACGTAGATTAATCGTTAGCCTAGTTTTACAAAAACGTCTTCTATTGAGCCATGACGTGAGATACAAGGGAATGGAGCCTTTTATGCATTATTGTTTCTTTAGAAATAAACAACGGACAACTAAACTCTAAAAACGCTTCAGATGAAATGTTATTTGCTATCAACATGAGGTCAAATGAATAGCACTCAATGGAACATTAACGGCAGGTGATGGCTTGTTAGCCTCCAAATGGCGCCATAGGAGCTACACGTTGTGGAGAGAGGCTTACCCCCTTGGGTACCATGCAGTGGAAAGACTCCATAAGAGACATTGGTTCCGACTATCTGAATCTTTCACTTCATTTGGGTGACTCAAAAAAACATGGGCAAATAAAAACCAAACCTGTATGGCTGCATACCATTGCAGATATTTGAATGAATCGACCCTTTAATATGTAGTCAGAAGTTTATGGAAGCTTACTAACCCAGCTGTATGCACAGTATTCCTAACTGCATGTTTGTCTGGATATGCTGTAAACCTTTTTTGTTGTGTCTTTTATGTCATCGCTCATTTGGTGGATTGCATGGCCTCGGCTGACATGTCGGTTGGTGCTGGTTGTTCCATGTCGTCCCTCTGTTCAGAATGCACTGTCTCGCTCCTATAATTCCAATAACGCTCCGCTGAGCTGGTCTCACTACGGCAGCTGTAGGGATATGCATGCCAGCCAAGGTTCTCTGGTCTTTAGTGCCAGGGACGGACAGCCCTACGGAGCTCTGGGCTTCTGTGTGAGTACTGTGAACTTAAAGTTAGCTCCTGCAGCTCATACTTACCCAGGGCTTCCAGCTCCTGCTAGTTTCACATCCTTTAGAAGATGAGAAATGTCTGTTTCCTTCTCTCCTCGATGTTGAGAAGTGATCACTGACCTCAGAATCTTTCACTTGTCCTTTTTATAGGCAAGTGAAAGTATAATTTCTCTCCTACCGTCTGATTTCTCACGACCACAGACCCTTTCTACGTACATATGACTGTCTTCTCTAAGTTTGTTGTCCAGTTCCTCTGACTGTAATGCGGTTTGACTTGTTTACAAAGGGGCCTACTAATGTTTTTGTTTTTTTTGTACCCTTTTCCAAATTTGTGTAGTGGCTTCTCCATGATGGAATTACAGAAAGACAACTCAAATCTGACTATTGATGAAGGCTGCTAACATACATTTAGAAATCATTTCAAATCTATTTCCTTGCAAAACGTACAGGCTGCGTGGCATAATTCATTTAGTCTACCACACCTATTACAAGTGATGAACAAGAAAGATGTTTGTCTTGTTATAGTGCAAATGAAGACTTGTATTTCTAGTGACTCATAATCAGAAATGTAAAATCATGTATGGTACAGAACACCCCCTTTTCTAAACCTGCCAGATGCTCTAACATCATCATCATCATCCGGGTGTGCGTTATCCCTCCACCCTGTCAAAATCGCATCCTGTGTTTGTAATGTGTCTGAGCAGCCGTGATTTTCTTCTCCTTTTTAAACTTCACTTTCAAACGTCATTTTGCTCATTCATCATCTTCCCTTTAACTTTCAATCACTTCAGAATCACTTCATATCCTCTCACTTTGTGTGTGGGGATGAAAACTGTGTTTGCAAAAGGTAAGTGGTGAGAGGTGTGTGTCTAAGGGATTTAGAAAGTGGTTATTAGAATCTGTAGAGGAGAGGGTAAAGTGCTGAGAGAGTGTTGTGTAACCCCTTTATATGCTAGTAAGTATTCAGAATTAGATGCTGATTAGAGTCTGAATAGAAACCAAGCACAGTTTAATTTCATTTTAATTAGACGTGTCCCCGTCAGATCCTTCCAAAGCAACACATCACGGCTCAATGTCATTACCAGACATGAAAAATGTTTGTGTCAGTATCTAATAATCCGTCTATTATCTCTTGTAGTAAATGTGTTTCAGTTGAGTGAGGTTTGGGCACCATCTTAATGATCATCACTTTCTTCCCCTTTCAGGATGACGTGTTTCCCCAAGGGCAGCAGAGCTACACCATGGACCCCCACAGAAAAGTAGGTTCACCACATACGTTTAGCGGCAGAGCAAAAATGTGCTCGTCAAATTAAAAATACAACTTTTCTTCATCTCTGTGTTTTTGTTCCCTAGGTGCCTTTGATGAACGGTCAGATGGGCCCTTCTGTTCGTGCTCAGGTGAGCCAGGCGCCCATGGCCCGACACCCTTCCAGAGAGCAGCTCATTGATTACCTGATGCTCAAAGTCTCCCATCCACCCCAGGGGCCCCCGCGCATCCCGCAAGACACACTGCAGCAAGAGGTGAAAAGACTTTGAAGAAATACAGAATTTTTTTTTTTTAAACAATTAATTTGATTTTAGGGATATTCTTCATTTGCTTGGCTGAAGTTTGATTGCAATAATAGTTTGACATTTTGGTGAAAAACTTGTATTCACTTTCTTGTCGAGCTTTGGATTGGGGGATCACTACTCTCCCATTGGCTACAGCCAGGAGTTGGTTAGCTTAGCATAGCATAGCATAGCACGTACACTGAAAACGGAACAACATAAAGATTTAACTTGTTAACCAGTGAGCTTAAGAGGTGCTTGTTGTTTGATTTTGTTCACTTTGGATAGAGCCAAGCTAGCTGTTTTCCCCCTGTTACCAGTCTTTGTACTATGCTAAGCTAACCACCTGCTGGCTGTAGCTTCATATTTTTAACAGACAGATGTAAAAGTGATTTTAACTTAGGTCATAAGCTTATTCACTTTCATGTCTAAGGGAATTTTAGGCTGTAAGAATCTGATCTTGTGTTCTTGTTTATTCTCCAGAATTTAGATTCATATACCGCTAGCAGGCCAGTGAAAAAAAAAAAAGAAAAAAAAATACCTGCACCCTAGGTGGTTGTTCAAAGCTCATGTTGGGGAATTGTGTAATAAACAGTGTATGGCTGTGATTAAGTGGCTGATGAAAGTATGTGGGTGTGTTTTAGATCCGTCTGAAAGTAGAGAAGAATCCCGAGCTGGGTTTCAGTATATCAGGAGGAGTGGGAGGCCGGGGAAATCCCTTTCGTCCAGATGACAATGTAAGTGTTTATTTTTTAAAAATACCATAGCATATATTCCATTAGTATTTGTAATTTTTTTCATAGAAATTAAATTGTGTACAGCCACTTGGGAAAACGTTCAATACAACTCAGCAGCTTGTAACATGTATAGTTAATATGATATTTTCCATAATATTTCAGGGTATATTTGTGACAAGAGTTCAACCTGAGGGACCGGCATCCATGATTCTTCAGCCTGGAGATAAAATCATTCAGGTATTCTGCTAATATAACGAAGCTCTCGTCAAAGTTTTCCGTTATTATCTCAAGGTTTAGTGGGATTTTACTCCACGTTAACCAAACAAATCTGTCTCTTCTCACAGGCAAATGGCTACAGCTTTGTGAATATAGATCATGGGTATGCAGTGTCCCTCCTGAAGACGTTTCTGAACACTGTGGATTTGACTATCATCAGAGAAGCGCAAGCATAGACTCAACTAAGACCTCTAAAGAAGAGGGACATGAGAAAAGAGACGAACAGAGACATTTTTGTTGACTCTCATATTTTTATACACCGAGGAGACTGACCTGTTATCTGTCGGGACTATTTATAGAAGAGATCTCCGTAGCCTTGATTAAACAGGGAAAACCACTGAATGTAGTGGATCAAAGTGAGACGGCAGCAAACCTCTGCAAGTACGAGTCCTCAAAAGGCCATCACTGTGGTATATATATTTTTATACAAAAGAAGCTGAAGATGTGACCTGCTCTGATGCAAGTGATTACTGTGGTCTCTGTACAATCATCTTTTTTTCTTCTTTTTTTTTGTCCCAAACTCATAAATTCTTTAAAATACATAGATTTAGGTTGTAATCCTGCAGATTGACATGAATTGACCACTTGGGGACAGAGCTCCCTCTCTTCTGTCATTCAAGTAGCCTATTTTTTATTCTTTTTTAAACATATTGTTTTAGATGTTGAAACCATTTTCTGGTCTGCCGTGCGTTCATATTTGGAGGACAATGTTACGTGCTTTTCATGTGGAGACGAATGTAGGTCAAGGAGGGGTTTGATTTTGTTTTTTTGGAAAGTTTTTTTTTTTTCTCTCTTCTTGGAAGATGGAAGAGTTGAGAAGTCATCCGCCCTGCTTCCATAAACCTGTGAGCACCCTCCAGCGAAGACCTTCGTTCCCAGTTCCTTCTCACAGCGACTGCTCGCATTCACCGGACCGGACCACTACCTGTGCTGTGTGGAACAACCCCTGCAGTATGAAGCTTCTGAGATGTTGGGAGGATTCTGCGTTGTGTTTTTAATAGACTGTTAATGGAAAGGAGATTTAATATGGCAAAATGGAGAGGAGAGGTATAGCTGTTGCTCACCCTTAATCTGATTTTGCCAATCAAATGCTTTTGTTTAAAGCAAAGTTAGACATTTTGGGAAACGCTTATTTGCTCTCAGGCGACGTGTGAGAGGAGAATATTAACACACGAGCAACAAGAGCGGTAGCTATCGATCCTCTCCGCTACTCTGATCTTTTTTCCACCAGAAAGTGAATACACGCACTGTATTTCCAAAAATGTAAAAACTCTTCTTTTAAGCGGAGAAAGATACGGCGGTTATGCTAGTTAACCAAAGCAAGTTTGGAAATTGTGGACAGAAGGTAAAAGCAGCAGACAACTGACAGAAAGATATTTGAAAAAGAGCAGGTCAACGTTGGACTCATGTTTTTTTTGTTTGTTTTTTTAAGGGCTTCATCTTTCAGGCAGAAATGAGTGGGATAAGTGTTTGTTTTGCAGGGGTTTCAACATCTGTCTGTTTTATTTTTTACATGGGAGAAGACCACAGTTTGCCTTTTGTGTCTAAAAATGCATCATGCTTTTTACTTTGATCACTTTGGAGCAGTTTTTCTTTGCTGTACAGAGTAGAGTCGGGAGAAACAAGTTGTCAAGTGCCATAGACCTTGAACTGTTTGACTAGGGGAGGACCTTTGACCCCAGAACCCAAGCAATATTCACATGTTCACATCCTTTTGCAGCATAATGGCTTAAAAGTAAGCCTTCATTTTCATTCAGAAACATCGGATAGCATTTTTTTTTTTTTTTAAACAGTCTTTTAGTGATCACCGAGGATTTTACATGAATTTTATATTGTGAAGAAGAATCGTTTTTTGTAATGAAATAGCACAGAAAATATATACAGCATTGCTTAAACAAAAGATTTCTCTGCATTGTGTGTAAGTGAATGTTTGTGTCACTTTGCCTAAGAAGAGCTTTTTACCGTTTGTCACTTAGATTACCATAACTCCTGATGTTTATTTGTGCAAAATCAACTTACACCGTTGAAAATCCAGTCAAAGCTGCATCTCCGAACATTCCTAATGTTTGTCAAAGAAGTGTCAGAAGGAAAGGAGTTTTTTAAAGGCAACATGTCACCTCTCTGTTAATATTCATTCACTGGTTAAAGAAAACTCTTTGAGACGTGTTTCCAAAAGAAATGGAAATGATCAACAAAGTGAGTAAAGGCCTGAACAATACATGTGTGACCACTGAATAGTTTGTAATAGAATATCATCACACAGTGTTTCCTCGTCTTGTTTACAGCGGAGTGTGTCATCTACTGTTCCCACATGTAGTTAAGATTGACCCATAAACACTGTGGTAATTAACCAAATTAAATACCCCTTTTAATAATAGCAGTCACACTCTGTTAAGGTAGCTGTTCTAAGTGAAGCTGTTTTTTAGTTTTTATAAAAGCTAAATCTAAAATTGGTCATTTATTTACAAGTACATTACATTAATAATGTGTATTTCCCAAATTTTTCACAGAACGTAGTAATTTACACATGAACTGTTTGTTATTTCTATTAATTTGATGGTGGTTGCTGTTGACTTTTTAATGGAGGGGGGGGGGGGGATTTCTGTGGTAAGTCACTTTATATTCATGGCAAAAAAAGTCTGACATCGACTATGTAGGGAGATAAAACACAGTCACATTTTCTTCATTCATGTCCGGTAGGTTTCATATGCTCCCACATTCTTATTTATTTAGTCTTCTGTGGTTTTTAGACCTTACTAATCAAATTGTAAATACTCTTAAAAAAATTGAGAAAAGAATTAATAACGGCAATAGTGACTTGCGATTGTAAAACCAGCAATAAATTGCAATGCAGAGGCACTCATTTTAATGTATAGCTAGTATTTCTAAGGTTTCTCTGGAAACAGCCACAGCGAGATGATGATTGATATGCATTTATCCAACATTCCAGATTTTTGTACATAATTACCTGTTTCTGAAGTAACCTGTGGAAAATAAACTAATGCTCTTTAGCAACGGATTCTTCTGTCTTCATTTCATCCTCTGGGTTCATCTTTAAATGAGTAACGGTACAGATGCACAGTCCAGTGTGCATGGACAGTGGACTGTGTTCAGGCTGCATTGGTTACAGTATAAGATGTGTACAGCGCTTAAATTAGCGGTCTAGCACCAGGAATCCCAATAAGGAATTTAATTCCTACTTACTGGTAAATTGTGTGTGTGTGTGTGTGTGTGTGTGTGTGTGTGTGTTGTGTGTGTGGTGTGTGTGTGTGTGTGTGTGGGTGTGTGTGTGTGTGTGTGTGTGTGGTTGGTGTGTTGTGTGTGTTGTGTGTGTGTGTGTTGTGTGTGTGTGTGTTGTGTGTGTGTGTGTGTGTGTGTGTTGTGTGTGTGTGTTGTGTGTGGTGTGTGTGTGTGTGTGTGTGTGTGGTGTGTGTGTGTGTGTGTGTGTGTGTGTGGTGTGTGTGTGTGTGTGTGTGTGTGTGTGTACAGACTCCTGCTTGCTTCTTCTGTCAGTTCAACAGTGCTGAAGGCCTTTTACTCACTCAAACCATGCTGATGTTCTTAATTGTAATTTGCATTGAGCTCCCTCTGTTTTCCTCTGAAATTATTTATTATTATTATTTTCTTCAGCGGTCAGTTTCCATTGAAGTGTAGCAGAAATGTTTACATTTTTGACTAGATCAGACTGGTGAGTGTTGTGTTGAATGAGCGTTCTGTCACGTAACCAACATGGGCCTACTTCTGGTGCCACCCTCAGGCCAAACCATGTTTTTCCCTTTTTTCCTCCTTCTTTATGTTATTCTGTAATGATCATTATATCCTCATATCCTTACCTTTAGCATGGTTTATGTATGTGTGGAGGAAGCATACTTTTTGTTTGTCTTACACACCCTAAT
>NC_045748.1:11786927-11793433 GCF_008692095.1 Etheostoma spectabile | reverse complement strand
CCCCCCCCCCCCCCCCCCCCCAAGATTTACTCTTGGGATATTCATGGACATCGTTCTCTACTAATACTAACTTCTATTAGACAGGACAAAACTTAAAGTCTGACAAGTTGTATCTAACCAACGACTTTTTTGGTTAACGTCAGTCAATAATATGGGTCTGGATGCCATCAATGGAGGGCAGCTCCAATACTCAGAATTTTCCATCTGCATTCTAAATAACTAATTCAGCCCATAGTTTATTACCAGTTAGGAGAGATAGCACAATAGCTTATATTTGGAACTTAAACATACAGTATAGAACGACCAATACGTTAAGTTCATGACAGTCCAATATATTATAAAAGTACAGTAGTAATATACCCAAAAACACTTAAAAGTACTTATGTAGAATGGCAGCTTTCAGAGACTTGTGTTTCTAATCTTTTTTATTTTGACCCTATTTATTGGAGAGCTGTCCAAGATTTTATTGTAAAATAATATCTGCCAAAGGTTTCACAAGTGAATGTAAGGGTGAAATTAGTGTAATAAACAAGTAGCATAACATGCAAATACTCAAGAAAATAAAAGTACTACAAGAGTGTACTTGGGTACAGTACTACTTTCCACCACAGTTTATTAGTAGTAGTACGAGTACCATTGTTATTTTGATTCAGGCGTATGTTACTACCGTGCTAAAATTGTCTAATTACTACTCACGTGTCAACGTTACATATGTCATTGTGTAAACACTGTTTAGAAAGACACTAGCAGCAATGATGCCAGTGCTTTATTTCGAAGTTGTAAGCTAACTTAGCTTTTAGCTACAACGCAGTCTGATAAAATGTCTGCCAACTGAGCTGTAATTAAAACAACATTGTTCCTCTAACTACCTGGGGAGTCGTGTACCACATCATTGGGCACGTCCGCTGTGATGGCAGTCCACTTGTGCTACGGTACATGTTATTAAATGTATCTTATCCGAAACGCGCCAGGTTGGTTGACTGTTAGCTTCTTCTTTTTGAGTTAATGTTAGCTAAATTCGCAGTTTGTTGGTAGTTGTTGTCGCCGGCTGTTAGGTGTGGTTACGCGACAAACCACTACAGATCATCACTGTGCACAGAGGATTGTCTTAAAACCTTATTAAAACCAGTTCCAAGTCTCAGAGATTACAGTGGTCACCCCAGTTCTACGTTTAGTTTGTTTTCTTCCGTTTCGATTTTAGAGAAAGGAGCAACTGCGTGTGGTGTGTTGATGACGCTTCCGGGTTGCGACCTGTTACCATGGTGCATATCGCCACCTACTGTACGGAGTATGTAAATACAGACTGTTAATATACAGTCCGTGATATTTATGCGAGACTCCGTAAACCTTTAGGGGAACGTCTCCTACGTAATGTCGACAGATTTTGTTTTTAATTAATACTAGAGATGTTTTGGGTCACATTATAGACCTGATGGAGGAACACAATTGGTGATTCAGCCTGTGGCTCGAGGAAAGTATTGCACACCCAGACCCCCTGCCCCAATTTTATCTATTTCACTCTTCCCTCGCCACGCAGGCCCCTCCCCGTGTAATTGAACCGGGGTTGTGTGGAGGCAGCTAACATTTCCTGCGAATTTCGCTTTTTAAAACTATTTTGTATTACAGTTTTTCTCCATTGTAGGTACGCTACTGTAATTTGCATATTACTATAGGAAGATTTAATATTTATTGCAAACTTTATACACATCAAAGGCAAATGTTCTGTAGTGCTAGTTTTTACTACGGTAATTTAAGACCTGTTTGAAGCTTATAGACAGGCTCTAATTACTGTTGTAGGCCCTAAACACTACTCGAATGTGCCACGATACACTGCTAATGTATCTTAGTAGCGAATCTCATCTGCGCCTCCTCATGCACAAACTAAAAAATTGTTTTAATTTTTTATGTGCGAACATTTTATACCTAGGTTTGTATGTTATGTAGCCTTATAATGGTGTATACCTACCGTTAGTCACACCTTTGGCCTTAGCCCGCACTTATCTCTTCCAACGGATTGTTCTTTCTCAGAAAGTTCTACGCTACATTTAGTACATTACTTTTATCTTTCGATAGTGGGACTCTTAATTGTTTTTTTGAAATTATAAGGATCCATATTCTACACCAATCACCGCTTTAAAAGCCTAAATTATTCTTATTTAAAAAAAATAATCATGAGGGGACTTAATAAAGCAAAGAAAACTAGGAAATAAGATAAAATCAACCCCTTCAATCTTTCAAAAGTTTTATGGTCAATGCATTTCGACAATTTTAAAACAGGAACGATAGAATACTTATGTGCACAGTTATAAGCAGACATTAAGTTGCGTGGTATCACTAAACAGGACCGTGGGTCTACCCAGGACCCGGATACTAGTTGTGGTAATTAGAAACATACGTGTCTAACATCAGACCGCATACAGGCTGTGGTACTAACTTTTCACAGCATTAAGTTCTGTGGTATCTAAACCCAGATACAGCTGTTGGTTTCTAAACAGGTATACTCGTCTTTGTGGAGTAAGCGCAGCAGTACAAGTCTGTGGAATTCTAGAACAGCATACAGTATGTGGTATCTGGCGCATACAGTCGTGGTATCTTAAGCAGCTATACAGGTCTCGTGGAGTATCGAGTTTTTTTAGTTTTTTTTTTTTGTTCTAGATAACCCAACCGGTCTTTGTGGTATCTAATAAGCCGTGTCTACCACAGACCTTGACATACAAATCTGTGGTTATCTAAAAAGCATCAGTCTGTGGTATCAAACAGGCATTAAAGGTCTGTGGTATTTAATAACAGGCATACGTAGAAAGTCTATGGATTAAGGAAAAGAACAGACTACCACAACATAACAAATAAGATTCAAGGTTGTAATAATAAAATAAACACTCGCCTTTTTATGTTTTGTGTTTCTTTCACAGCAATGCCCCTCTGTCTTTTATATTTGTGACAAAGGTTCAACCTGAGGGACCGGCATCCATGATTCTTCAGCTGGAGATAAAATCATCAGGTTATTGCTAATATAACGAAGCTCTCGTCAAAGGTTTCCTGTATTATTTCAAGGTTTAGTGGGATTTTACTCCACGTCACACAAACAAATCTGTCTCTTCACAGGCAAATGGCTACAGCTTTGTGAAGATAGATATGCGAGTGTCCCTCCCGAAGACGTTTTGACACTGTGGATTTGATATCATCAGAGAAGCGCAAGCATAGACTCAACTAAGACCTCAAAGAAGAGGGACATGAGAAAAGAGAGAACAGAGACATTTTTGTTGACTCTCATATTTTTATACACCGAGGAGACTGACCTGTTATCTGTCGGGACATATTAGAAGAGATCTCCGTAGCCTGATAAACAGGGAAAACCACTGAATGTAGTGGATCAAAGTGAGACGGCAGCAAACTCGCAAGTACGGTCCTCAAAAGGCCATCACTGTGGTATATATATTTTTATACAAAAGAAGCTGAAGATGTGACCTGCTCTGATGCAATGTATTACTGTGGTCTCTGTACAATCTTTTTTCTTCTTTTTTTTTTGT
Source organism: Etheostoma spectabile (assembly GCF_008692095.1). Lineage (NCBI taxonomy): Eukaryota > Metazoa > Chordata > Actinopteri > Perciformes > Percidae > Etheostoma > Etheostoma spectabile. Next base: position 11,789,903 of record NC_045748.1, on the reverse strand, counting down.
CCCAACTCAAAATTCTTTAATACAATGATTTAGGTTGTAATCCTGCAGATTGACATGAATTGACCACTTGGGGACAGACCCCTCTCTTCTGTCTATCAAGTAGCCTATTTTTTATCTTTTTAAACATATGTTTTAGATGTTGAAACCATTTTCTGGTTTGCCGTGCGTTCAATTTGGAGGACAATGTTACGTGCTTTCTGTGGAGCGAATGTAGGTCAAGGAGGGGTTTAGTTTGTTTTTGAAAGGTTTTTTTTTTTTTTCTCTCTTCTTGAAGATGGAAAGGTTGAGAAGTCATCCGCCCTGTCTCATAAACCTGAGCACCCTCCAGCGTACACACTTCTGTTCCCAGTTCTCTCCTCACAAGCGACTGCTAGCATATCACCCGGACCGGCCACTACCTGTGCTGTGTGGAAACACCCTCGCAGTATGAAGCTTCTGAGATGTTGGGGAGGGGTCTGCGTTGTTTAATAGGACTGTTAAATGGAAAAGGAGATTTAAATATTGGCAAATGGGAGAGGAGAGGTATAGCATGTTTGCTCACCCTTAATCTGATTTTGCCAATCAAATGCTTTTGTTTAAAGCAAAGTTAGACATTTTGGGAAACGCTTATTTGCTCTCAGGCGACGTGTGAGAGGAGAATATTAACACACGAGCAACAAGAGCGGTAGCTATCGATCCTCTCCGCTACTCTGATCTTTTTTCCACCAGAAAGTGAATACACGCACTGTATTTCCAAAAATGTAAAAACTATTCTTTTAAGCGGAGAAAGACACGGCGGTTATGCTAGTTAACCAAAGCAAGTTTGGAAATTGTGGACTGAAGGTAAAAGCAGCAGACAACTGACAGAAAGATATTTGAAAAAGAGCAGGTCAACGTTGACTCATTTTTTTTTTGTTGGTTTTTTTTAAGGCTTCATCTTTCAGGCAGAAATGAGTGGGATAGTGTTGTTTTGCAGGGGTTTCAACATCATGTGCCGTTTAATTTTTTACATGGGAGAAGACCACAGTTTGCCTTTTGTGTCTAAAAATGCATCATGCTTTTTACTTTGATCACTTTGGAGCAGTTTTTCTTTGCTGTACAGAGTAGAATCGGGAGAAACAAGTTGTCAAGTGCCATAGACCTTGAACTGTTTGACTAGGGGAGGACGGGTGCTTGCATGTCCAGTGCTGTCCTCTTGATGCCACTGGAAGTAAGGTGCTTGGGTCTTCTCTTTGATATTGAGATTTTTTTCCTGTTCTTATATATGCGGATTAGTTTAGCGATAGCTTAGGTTATGAGGTGTCTGCAGCCCCAACTCAGGGCAGCTTTACATTAACACACGACCCTACTTGGGCAGACTAGTGAAATTACATGCCTCGTTGTGAGCTTTCTGGTGACTTGGTTCCCGTAGTTTTGCTCATATTGGAGGTTCTGGTTGTGTGGATGTCCAGTGCATTTCCGGCATTGATGCTAGGGAGTAACGTGCTCTGTCTTCTCTTGATTTTGAAGCTTTTTTTCAAGTCCTCTTACATCATGCAGTTGTTTTTAGCCCTCCCATGTGCACGCAGTGCGGTCACTTGATTTAAAGGTGAGGGAATATTGTGTTCTCTTGAACGCAACCCAAGGAGTTCTTCCCGCAGACGTCAGCTTTGCTTCTCGCCCCGCCAGAACGCAATGCACCCTTTCACCCAAGCAAAGGCTTGCCTGACTCATCAGCCCCCGCAAACCAAAGGCTACCTTGCCTACAGCCCGAGACGCAAGGCGCCCTTGTCTTCTCGCCTCCCAGACGCAGCGACATTGAAGGCGAGTCGAACCCTTCCTAAGATCTCGCGATATTGAGGCACAAGCCTGCAAGCGCAAAGTGCCCTGGCCGCAGGTGACAAAAATAGTCAAATCGTGTCCCCATACATATGAAGAGAATACCAAAATATAGATTGGCACATTTCCAATGACAGACCCCGCAAGGACCAGGCGTGCTACAGCTCCGGCCGTACTGACTCTGGCTAATTATACCAAGGCTACCCTTTCTCTCATCAGCCCCGACCGAGACGCAAATGCTGCATGCACGGAGTCGGCACAGCCCTGCCATAGCAAGAGCTACCTGAGGCTCACAGGCCCTGCAAGCGTCAAAGGCCTGCGCGTCAGGTTGACAGGAAATACAGTCAATCGATTCCCCATCCAAAGACTGAAGAGATACAAAATTATATATATACAAACACATTCCTAACAAGCCCAGTGCACGACGCTACTGGGGTGTTGGACAACCCTGCCAGACGACTCACCTAAATACCCCGGCACATCACCCTGTTTCCAGCATCCCAGCTGTCCCGGATCGAAGCCGCTCCAGACGCAAAGTCTACCCTTATCAGCCCAGCAGCGCGGCGGCGGGATACTAAGATCGCAAACACGAGTATGCAGATCTCAGCACTGAGCCAAGGTGCGTAGGGTGACAGAAATACAGTTGATCGATCCCCGATGCAAAAGAAGAGACTCCAAAATTCCTATCAACACATTTCCAAAACAATCCCAGCAAGACCGCTACTTGGGGTGTTGACAACACACGCAACGCAAAGGCTGACCCTTGTCTCATTCAGCCCCACCGGACGCAAAGTCACATGCACGGGGATTCGCAGGGACAGAAAACAATTAGATTCGAGCTCCCTATTCAAAAATGCGAGATAACACATAAGCATGTCGCCCAAAGTCCACATAGGGGAACCTTGGTCCTACGTGAGTGGGAAGTGAGAGGAAGGGTATGGACTGTGCTCCTACATGTTTCAAGGAAGGGATTGTCAGCCCACCATTTTAGAGTATACCAAGTACCACACATCAACACCCTTCCACCTCTTTTGCAGGGCGGTCTCCCCCTCGTTGTCCTTCGCTGCCTGCGTCTTGGTAGTCACCGAGGCCAGGGGAGTCAGCGAAGGACTACCGCTTCAGACCAATCTCCTAAGGCCGACGTGCACGACATGCTCAGCATCTCGCCGGTTTCTAGTC
>NC_045748.1:11782067-11784135 GCF_008692095.1 Etheostoma spectabile | reverse complement strand
CTTTGACCCCAGAACCAAGCAATATTCACATGGTCACATCCTTTGCAGCATAATGGCTTAAAAGTAAGCCTTCATTTTCATTCAGAAACATCGGTAGCATTTTTTTTTTTTTTTTTTAGACAGTCTTTTAGTGATCACGAGGATTTTACATGAATTTTATATTGTGAAGAAGAATCGTTTTTTGTAATGAATAGCACAGAAAATAATACGCATTGCTTAACACAGATTTTCTGCTGTGTGTAAGTGAAGTTGTGTCACTTTGCCTAAGAAGAGCTTTTTACTGTTGTCACTTAGATTACCATAACTCCTGATGTTTATTGTGCAAAATCAACTTCACGTTGAAAAATCCAGTCAAAGCTGCATCTCCGAACATTCCTAATGTTTGTCAAAGAAGTGTCAGAAGGAAAGGAGTTTTTTAAAGGCACATGTACTCTCTGTTATATTCATTCACGGTTAAGAAAACTCTTGAGACGTGTTTCCCAAGAAATGGAAAATGATCAACAAAGTGAGTAAAGGCCTGAACAATACATTGTGACCACTGAATAGTTTGTAATAGAATATCATCACACAGTGTTTCCTCGTCTTGTTTACAGCGGAGTGTGTCATCTACTGTTCCACATGTAGTAAGATTGACCCATAAACACGTGGTAATTAAACAAATTAAATACCCCTTTTAATAATAGCAGCACACTCTGTTAAGGTAGCTGTTCTAAGTGAAGCTGTTTTTTTTTTTATAAAGCTAAATCTAAAATTGGTCATTTATTTACAAAGAATACATTAATAATGTGTATTCCCAAATTTTCACAGAAGTATATTTACACATGAACTTTTGTTATTTCATTAATTTGATGGTGGTTGCTGTGACTTTTAAGAGGGGGGGGGGGGGGATTTCTGTGGTAAGTCACTTTATATCATGGCAAAAAAAAAGTCTGACATCCGACTATGTAGGAGATAACAATCAAACATTTTCTTCATTCATGTCCGGTAGTTTCATATGCTCCCACTTCTATTATTTAGTCTTCTGTGGTTTTAGACCTTACTAATCAAATTGTAAATACTCTTAAAAATTGAGAAGAGAAAGAATTATAACGGCAATAGTGACTTGCGATTGTAAACCAGCAATAAATTGCAATGCAGAGGCACTCATTTTAAGTATAGCTAGTATTCTAAGGTTTCTCTGGAAACAGCCACAGCGAGATGATGATTGATATGCATTTACCAACATTCCAGATTTTTGTACATAATTACCTGTTTCTGAAGTAACCTGTGGAAAATAAAATAATGCTCTTTAGCAACGGATTCTTCTGTTCATTTCATCCTCGGGTTCATCTTTAAAAGAGTAACGGTACAGATGCCACAGTCCAGTGTGCATGGACAGTGGACTGTGTTCAGGCTGCTTGGTTACGTATAAAGTGTATACAGCGCTTAAATAGCGGTCTAGCACCAGGAATCCAATAAGGAATTTATTCCTACTTACGTGTGGGTGTGTTGGGTGTGTTGTGTGTGTGTGTGTGTGTGTGTGTGTGTGTGGTGTGTGTGTGTGTGTGTGTGTGACAGACTCCTGCTTGCTTCTTTGTCAGTTCAACAGTGCTAGAGTGCTAAGTGCTTTTACTCACTCAAACCACTGCTGATGTTCTAATTGTAATTGCATTGATCCCTGTTGTTTCCTCTGAAATTATTTATTATTTATATTTTTTTAGCGGGTTCAGTTTCCATTGAAGTGTAGCAGAAATGTTTACATTTTGACTAGATCAGATGGTGAGTGTTGTGTTGAATGAGCGTTCGTCACGTAACAACATGGGCCCTACTTCGGTGCACCTCAGGCCAAACTATGTGTTCATCCCTTTTTCCTCCTTCTTTATGTTATCTGTAATGATCATTATATCCTCATATCCTTACCTTTAGCAGCATGGTCTTATTGATGTGTGGAGGACGTCAGAGATATCAAGTCCAACGATATCTATCTCAGAGTTGTGCTCGTGCTCGTGCTCGTTTTCACCCTCATGCTCATCCTCGTTCTCGTCCTCTTCAAATTGCTCATACCTGTACCTGGCCAGTAAATTGTCAA
>NC_045748.1:11780400-11782042 GCF_008692095.1 Etheostoma spectabile | reverse complement strand
ACGCTGATCCCTATGCTAGATCCCTGATGGGGTTCCCTATGCTGTTCCCTTGGTGTCCTATGGTGTTCCCTATGCTGATTCCCATGCTGTTCCGTCACCCTTAGCCTCAACCCCCTTATGATCCCTTATGGTTTCACGCAGATCCTTACGCTTATCCTCATGCCCCTGCTGATCCTCCTGCTGATCCTCCTGCTGAACCTTTTTCATGATCTGATCATACTGATGTTGGAAAAAAGAGCGTAGGGAACAGGGTAGTAAACAGGGTAGTAAACAGGGTAGTAAACAGGGTAGTAAACTGGAACAGGAACTTGCTCTTGTTCTTCCTCCTCCACCCAATTATGCAGTGGTGGAAACTGCGGCTGACCTTCCGCATTACCTCCCTGAGGCCGCCTCCTGAAGCCAGCCTCCTGAAGGCCAGCTTCCTGAAGCCCAGCCTCCTGAAGCCCAGCCTCCTGAAGCCCAGCTTCCTGAGGCTCAGCCTCCTGAAGCCCGTCCAGGATTGGGTTATAGGGGGCGATCACAGCGACAGGGCGGTCAGTATATCCGGATACATTTTAAGCAGCGAACGTACAGTAGGCGTCCTCAAAGTAACGTGCACTGATTTGATTACACCTGCACGTTCTGATCCGTTCTTAAGTTCATCGTTTCCATGGTGCACAGGAAAGTGTATTTTTTTTTTGCATATTCGAAAAGGCCCAGTCGCCATCTTGTAACCCTAACCCTTATTTAATATTTTCGACAAAAAATGTGTTTTCAAACCTCTAGCTACACCATTATTAACATAATTCACACACGTCCCGCCATACTCAGTACATTATTACCATATAATTATTATATTATACCGAGAAAACGTCAAGTGTCACCAAAAACTGTGTTTTCCTAACAGGCCATCTAAAAATATAATAATTCTCTATTTTACATAACAAATTAACACAATTAAATGCCAATTGTGTTCTAAATGTCTCTTTTAAGGATTTAATGAACATAATAATATAATAAATACATTTGGCATAACATTAAAAGATGTCTCACGTGGAAAGTGAACTCTCCGTGTGGTCGACAGGTCCACAGCCGCAGGGGCTCCACTAGAAGTCATTTTAGCAGGAAATTCCAGTAGGTTTTACTGTAGTTTACTGGTAGTTTTTCTTCAGGTATCAGTTTGTTTTTAGAAGTTGTTTTCCAGGTGATCAAGTCTCCAAGAATTTCAACTGTCCGGGGTTTTTTTTTGCAGGTCAACTTGTGTCAAGTCCAAATGCAAAAGAAATTCTAAAGGCCTGCAGCTATTCACATCACCTTGGTCACCACATTAACATTCTGTTGCCATGACTTTCACTGACGCGTGCGAGCGTGTGCGTGAGCGAATGAGAGACATTATATAGGCTACATATTGATAAAATATATATAAATGTTATAAGTTGTTTGGATTTTTGTTGTGTTTTTTAGGTGTTTCCATAAATAATTGATGTTGAACTCACCTGACCTAGAGTTCACTTACCAGGTTAAACCAAGAATGAATCTGTCAGCATCGGGAATACGATAATTAAAACATGTGTGAAAATAACATTTTTATTAACTGAAATAAAATGACTACATTCTTCAAGTAAGTTTCATGAAAAATGGGTCATGTGGTAAATCAACTGAA
>NC_045748.1:11778250-11780375 GCF_008692095.1 Etheostoma spectabile | reverse complement strand
GGTCGGAGGCCGAATAAACCACCTGAGGGATTCAAAAATAATTCAAAAAAGTCACATTCTCCACTTCCAAAACACAGACTTAAACAGGAGGATTAAACTGCTAATAACATTTTTCAGACCAGACGCGTTAAAAGCACCGTGTAGAAATATAAAACCAAGGAACACGGTGCCATAGCACACATTAAGATCAAATATTGGGCGTTCTGCTGCTGTTATTATTATTATTATTTTATATTATTATTATTAAACATTGTGACGGGACGAGAGTAATCTGATGATCTGATTAGTTAGATATATCTTCACATAACAATGCTCAACGAATATCTAAAGGTTTGCTTACTAAACATTGATACAGATAAGTTAGATACATTTAGAGAATATTGTGCCATATTTGACCGCCAAGTGCTAAATAAAGATTTACTGTACATCATTCTCACTGGAAACGGTAATGCAGACTGTCGGTGATATTTCAAATAAGAGAAAATCATGAAATGCTATCTCTATGTGAGACAGGGTTCAAAATGATTTAACAGGAACAGGGCAGTGGGCTTCAGCAGCTCACTAACCCATGCAGCTGTCAACTTGTTTTGGGACCTGGATTCAGAAAACGTTATTATTCTCGCCTAAACTATTTTCCACTCTTTCATAGTTTAAATGGGTCTCTCAGACATGTGTTAGTAAAAGCTGTACACACTGCTCAATATTACACAATTCAATTCAATTCAATTCAATTCAATTCAACTTTATTGTCATTGCACTGTCACAAGTACAAGCAACGAAATGTGATCCACATCTATCCAGAATTGCTATACAGGGTATAAATATTGTATATAATTTTATGTATAAGCAAATGTAATAGTAAGGAACTTTAAAATGTTGTGTAAAAATATATAAATATAAATATGGGAGCTCTATGACAGATTTATACAGATTATACAAAACTACTCCATAATGATCTTTTAATATATATTTCTTAATTTAAAGAACAATGTTGACTGGGGTGCTGTGCAGAGACTTTGACATTTCAGTCAGGCAATAACAATCTGCAGCAGCACATGTTAAATTGTGATGAATTTATCCAAATCATAATAATTTGTATTTTCTCTTTGATGAGCACAGTAGCAGTAATGAGGGACTGAAGAGCAAAAGTGATCCAGGTTAAGTATTTAGTCAGATATGACATTCAGTACTATACTGTCCGCAAGGGAACAATATTTAAATCTTGATTTTGCAAGACAAAATTCCACATAAAGACCTTGTTCACATTCCTGTTTTTTGCTTCTGAAAACATTACTTGTTATTTAATACAACAAAAAAGTCAGATTAGTATAAAGCAGTCAGAGCAATATGCCTTAATTCGGTCATGTTGCATCACATTCCGGTTGTAGGTGGCTCTGACTCTTCAGTGATATAGAGAGAAGAGATGATGTCCATGACACTGTGGGAATTTTTTTTTCTTCTCAAGAGCATAGTATAACGTTTGCAATAATGTGTGAAAAACACAGACGTAGCCAAAACGTGTGATGCGTAAAGATATGCGTGCGTAATTACGCACGCTTAAACGCCTAATTAACAACAGCGCTTCTCCAAAAAAACAACCCTAGCTAAATATGGGCATCTTCGCAAAATTATCTATATTTCTTTTTTTTATTTAGCCACTTCCCAAATTCATTTGATTTGCATGGTTGCCTATCATGCAGCGTGAGGGAGACTGTGGCATCTTGAAAGCAGGATGTGCTGAACTGAAAACATAACCTCCTTCACATAGGTAATAATAATAAAGCCCCGATTTATATATCATATCATTTTGCATTTTGCATTTGCCATTGGGGTGATAGAGGGGAGCCCAGGGTTCCCCAAAAGCTCCACGTTCACTGTGTGGTGCAACAATGCCTGGACACAACACATTACAGCCTGGTGTTTTTACATATAAGAGTCATTCTATAATTAAGGGTCCATGTCATGTCCATGGGTTGTATTTATAATTTTTAGGCTACTGAATATTCTCTTCAAGCAATGATCCCTTTCATGTTGGTGCATATTTGTAATTCATTTTATTAAAAAAGTCAACCTGCTCCATATTTTTTTAGGAGAAAATGCACATGCTATACTGAAATTAGCTTTT
>NC_045748.1:11778110-11778240 GCF_008692095.1 Etheostoma spectabile | reverse complement strand
CCAATTTGCCAGATGTCAAGTTTGGCCTTTCAAATTTACACTAGAGTACATATTTTTGCATATTATTTTAACCTGTATTTGTTTAAGATAATGATTACAACAAGAGAAAGGTGTTTTAAACACTATTTGA
>NC_045748.1:11777793-11778100 GCF_008692095.1 Etheostoma spectabile | reverse complement strand
ATGAATATGGATGGAATTATTCACTTTGTATGTGTCTGAGAAATCTTTGTATGTGTCTGAGAAATCTTTGTCAACTGTGTTACCCATTGAAAAAAAAACCAATACATTAGCAATGGTTTGCTCCAAAGTCACATATCCAATGTCAGGTGATTTCCCATCTTTCAGTGGCAGACATTTTAAATACAGTTTGGTAAATTTCTACTTCTCCTCTTGAATAGTTAATAAATATTACTGTCTGCACATAGAGTAGATTATTATCTCGTCAACCTTGTTATCAACAAACTTTTGTTTACTAGTTTTAGATGTT
>NC_045748.1:11777704-11777783 GCF_008692095.1 Etheostoma spectabile | reverse complement strand
AAAGGTAGAGAAAATGTATAAAAACATGAGTTGATAAAGACTACTTGCTGTCAGCTAGCTAAAGCTACAGCTAGCAAAA
>NC_045748.1:11777613-11777694 GCF_008692095.1 Etheostoma spectabile | reverse complement strand
TGGAAGAAATGTCAACCGTGTTACCCATCAAGTGTAACACGGTTGGCAATGAAGGCAGGGTTTATTGTCATAGCTTTTGCA
>NC_045748.1:11777454-11777603 GCF_008692095.1 Etheostoma spectabile | reverse complement strand
GTAGTTAGTTAACATTTATTAACTATTGTTATTACAAAGGAATTACTTGGTAAAAATACAAACAGGAGTTATTACATAGAAAATACATAGTAATGTCTTAAAAACCTGTGATTCACATGATACTTTTAGAGAGGATTAACTTAACCGAT
>NC_045748.1:11774513-11777444 GCF_008692095.1 Etheostoma spectabile | reverse complement strand
TTAAGTCATTACATGCAATGTTAAAATTAAAAAAAAAAAAATCTAGCTTTAGCTTAGCAATTTATGAATTTAGACATTGTGGGGGTATACTAGGATACCAACTTAATTTTTTTAGCAAAAAAAGCCCACTGATTTCTTCACTTCTTGTTGACATGAAATGTACCCCAATTACAGAATGACTCATAAGTGAACTGTCTGATTCATGGTCTGAATGCTTTCTCCATCACTGTAAATGTGAGCATCTTTCCATTGCTTGGGGCCATGGGTAGTAATATACCATCCAATACAATAGGGGGCGGTATTGTATCTTAAAGTATATTGACAACCCCGTTAAAAATAATAATAAGTGAAACTGACAAAAACCTCTCGCTTCCTGAAAAGTACTGTAGAAGTAGGTCCAAACGCACAGACAGTTAAGGTCAAGCGGGAGGGGAAAACGTAGTTTTTTTCTCATTTTTAATAGACAATGGGCAGTTTAACAGGACATGGTTCACTAATTTGCTATCCATAGATGGCAGCAATGCTAATTTTTAGTTGCCGGCTGCAATAAAATCCCAAAGAAGAAGAAGAAGTAGAAGGAGGAAAGAGAAGAACCTCTCGCTTCGCCCAGCAGGCTATACTGTTTATTCTGCATATCACCGAGCGGGGTGACTGAGAAATACATTTTATAAATAATTAAATACTACAATTTAAAGATAGCTAACGGCTTTATTAGTTTGCGCAATGAGCGGGATACCAGGGACTACCGTCGTCCAGGTCACCAACCTGTCCTCGGCTGTGAGCAGCGAGCAGATGCGCACTCTGTTCGGTTTCCTGGGAGACATCGAGGAGCTACGGCTATACCCGCCCGAGTAAGAGCAACCTTCCCCGGGATGGCTAGATAGGCAACACCGCGGTTCTGCGGCCTTTCTGCCGCGCATATAAACATAACAAATAAGAATTCACGGTTGTATTAAATAACTAACCCGCCTTTTTATGTTTGTGTTTTCTCTCACAGCAATGCCCCTCTGTCTTTCTCGTCCAAAGTGTGCTATATAAAGTACCGAGACCCCTCCAGTGTTGGTGTGGCCCAACATCTCACCAATACAGTTTTTATTGACAGAGCTTTGATAGTAGTACCATGTGCGGAAGGTGAGTGCAGCCCGTTTCGTTGAAAAGAATGAAAATAAAGTGTCTTGAGTTGTCTCAGTGGACTTGCTATGGCCTCCTCCCCTTGAATTCAACCGTTTGGTGTTTTGGTTGAATTCTGGTTTCTTTCTATTCACATGGATAATTGGCAAGTTGTGCCATTGGGTAGTTCCACTTTTGTCACAAGTATTTGACACAGGTGATTGGATGTATCACCTTAATAAAATCTAGCGAGATAATGTCTTATTAGTGCACAGCCAAGGTTTCAGTTTGCTGTCACAAGGTGGTTTCTACAGATAACATTAGACCTATGTTGAATGTTTTTGAAGCTGCAAGACTTGCAGACTGCATTATTTACCTCACTGTAAACACTGGATTCTGAGGAATCTTGTAGCGTGTGTTTTTTTGTTTGTTAATAAACTGACATTAATGTTACTTGTTTCATGGAAATGACTAAATAAGTTCATGGCATCACAGCTAACTCAATCCCCTTTCTCTCTTTCATTTGTGGTGCTCCTTTTCTTTAAATTCCCCTTCCCTTGTTGTTCCCTTGTGTACAGTCGAAACAATGATATCACCTCTAACTTGATGCTTTTTGTCCACGTGACTTGGTGCTGGATGGCTAATGAGTTTATTAATTTGGTTTTGTATGTTTTTTCTGTGTGATTATGTGTGCATATCAGATGACTAGACTGGCCCAGCTGTTACACTACACTAGCCTGAGTCAGGCATTGTTTTCCAAGCCACTATCCCCGATCGGGCCAACGCAGCCTTCAAGGGGGAATGTGACCAGGAGAATAGCCTGCTGAACCTTCCAAGATGGACACCTTGTCTCTTTTTATTTATTTATTTTTTATTTTGGTTTGTTTCCTTTCATACTTTCCCATGTTGTCCACTCTCTACTGTCTCTATCTAGAAACTACAGTATTGCTTATCTCTAGCTTTGTGTTTATATTTGTTATTTTGGTTTGTTTTGATTATTGTCCAACCCCCACCCCCCTCTCTCTTTCTGCTACAGCTGCAGCTTGTGTGTGATTGAATTCTGTCCAGGTTGCTACGGCATACCGGTGGGATGTGTATCACACATGGGATGCTAAGAGGATCACTAACACTTTACTCTGTTGTCAGCTACTCCTGTTATAGTGAGGGGCTAGACATTATAAAAGTGAGACCCAGTAGAATATTTTAAATTCTATTTGCGCTTTTCACATGTGCAGAAATCTGTAGTAAAAGGTTTTTTTCCTCACATTACAGCTCTGGTATGGATGTTTTAATATTTAATAACAGTCACTCTTCATTCAACATCATTTTCTCTTTTAATTTAGAAATGCGTGACACATGCATTAATACTTTGCGCTGTTATTTCATATGTAATCACTTTTCAAATGGTAATTCATGCTCAGTGCCTCCAGCTTTAATGAACTGAATTTTTAGTTATTTTGTTTCTTATTCGTCTTAACGTAGCTCTCTTCTCCAGCTATAAAAAGCAGCAGACTTTAATGGAATGAGCAAACGTCCTAATTGGTTGTTTTTATAGCAAAGGCTTGGATAACATTTCCTACAGTTCTTAAAATTGTTGTTCTTTTCTGTATCTGATGTCCTGTGTGCTATTAGTGATGCAGCCATTGGGGTTATCTTGTGTTGCACACCTTTCCAACACTGCGAAAACGATCGCCCCACGGAAAAGCGCCCATGCTTGATATCGTATGGTTCATGACCAATATGTTTCCAGTACAGGTGACCCATGCATCAAAGTGTTGACTCATTCTCTGCATTGTATTTTTTTTTTTTTTTTTGATCTAT
>NC_045748.1:11773848-11774503 GCF_008692095.1 Etheostoma spectabile | reverse complement strand
CAAGGACGAATCAATGTTCTTTTGTTTTTGAAAAAAAGTTAAGCTTTTCATTGAAAATAATAATTCAGATTGACTGAGAATAATAATTTAACAAAAGCAAAGTAAGGATGCTCGGTCTCCAGTAGTAGACAGTAGAACACTTGTAGGTTGAATAGGGAAGTGTATGCTCTCTTTCTCTCTAGAATACAGTGGGCTAATTGTGCAGACATAGAGGAGACAGTGATAAGAGTCCCTCTATTGCCTTCACTAATATCTGCTTCTGTCCTGCAGGGAAAATCCCAGAAGAGGCCAAAGCTTTGTCCCTTTTGGCACCTGCCACCCCAGCACCCAGTCTGATTCCTGGAGGGGGACTGCTACCAATTCCTACTCCAGCGCCACTTCAGAATGTGAGTCAGCATCTTCTGGTCCTCTTGTTGTCTCCTCTGTTTGCCTGTTAAGTAATGGTTAATTTCCACAACATGGTTCAACTCACTTTTGTCAACAGTACTTTTCTCTTTTTTGTTTTCCACTGGGGATAGTACCCCCTCAGTATATTATTGTGTTATTTATCTTTTTTTGCAAGTTATAGGTTTACAAAGCGAAAAGCCCAAAGTCCACCCCAAAGGGACACACAGAAAACATTGTTCACTAACTGCTCCAAACAGCTCTATTGTAG
>NC_045748.1:11767895-11773838 GCF_008692095.1 Etheostoma spectabile | reverse complement strand
ACTTCCGTGACAAACGTGCATCACTTTTAACTCACGTTATAATGCTCACCTAGCTGCTAGCATGGCACACCCTCATACTCTGCTTCTGAATGGCTTGTAGTGCTGACTTAGCTACTGCGCTACTGCGCATGTGTGATTCCCAACAAAGATGGAATAAAAGTGAGATACCTCACTCTGTAGCTAAAACAGAGAGCTCAACAGACAGGGTGAACAGAGGAGCTGAAGCAATGTACAGTACAACAAAAATATGCTATTTTTTGAAAATTAAACTATGTAAACATATAACTTCTAAATACATTTATGAACCTGAAAATGAGCATAATATGAGCACTTTAAATCTGTTTCAAGTTAATTAAAAAAAAACGCGGATGCTATTGACAGTTGCTTGGCTATTTAAAAATAGCAGGTTTGTGCAGGATGTTCCGTGTCCCGCTAGTAGATGGTTCTCTCTGACCAGTAGTGGTCTGCACTGTCCTTTTTATTATTGGCTCAACACACAAAACAAAGGACTGGGTACTATCCACAACTTTTTTTAATAAAAAGTTAACTGTGTAGAGCCGTGCTGTTTCATTCAGTGGAAATGCAACATTAGTAAAACTGTGTGTGCATGTGTGTGTTTTACACCTGCAGCTGAACCTTCCCACGGTGAATCGGCTGTCGTCTGCTCTGGATCCCACAGCATCGTTGCTCTCCCAGCCCCCCCTCATGGGAAACGTGGATCCGTCAAAAGTCGATGAGATCAGGAGGACCGTTTATGTCGGCAACTTGAACTCACAGGTAACGATGTCAAATCTGTGTTTACACTTAATATAGTGAGTATTTACAGTGGCACGGTGGAGTATGTGTCTGTTGCACATGTTAGTGTGGCTCGTGTGTGTTTTTATTTAGTTTTCGGACAATAGAGGTATAAGATATATCAAGCTGTAGGTAGTACACAAGAAATATTTGTTCACAGGATTAATTGTTCTCAATTTATTAATAAGAAACAATAGGACAAATATAGAATATCACCAGACTTATCTTTTAATTAGCAACTATCTTTTTTTATTTTCCAGCAATCATTTCCCTCAGTCATATTGTATTGTAACATGTCTTATTTCCGCCTCATTCTTTACCTGTTCATAAGTATTTGTGACAGATGTGATCAAATTATAGTTTCAACTAATAATGGTTAGAGGAAATAATTTGCTCATAAGCTCTTTGTGACAGCTAGAAAACATAAAAACAATCTTTTTTTTGTTGTTGGACCATTTAACGTTGATGTAGGATAGTTAATTCTCCACCTGATTGATATAGGCCCAAGAGAATTAATATAAATTACAACTCAAACGTGTTGTGGACAGTCAGACAGTCTCAAAGCTTTACATTCTGTAGTTGCAAATTTGTTGTCATTCAGTCTAGTTTATCTTTCTTTCTGCAGACCACCACTGCAGACCAACTGTTGGAGTTCTTCAAGCAGGTGGGAGATGTGAAGTTTGTGCGAATGGCTGGCGATGAGACTCAGCCGACACGCTTTGCCTTTGTAGAGTTTGTTGAGCAGGATTCTGTCGTCAGAGCCCTGACCTTCAATGGAATCATGTTCGGAGACCGACCCCTGAAGTATGTATTTTTTTTTAAAGACCATACTACAGAGCAGTACGATCCACGGCAGACATTATAACATATAAAAAAATGTAATTTATTTACTCAAAATGTAGTTCTCAAAGAAACAGACTTAAAATGACACTAATCGTGACAAAGAAAAAAATACCTGTTAGTGATTTGTCAGTTGATATTTTATTTATGTCTTTCAGGGTTAATCATTCCAATAACGCCATAGTAAAACCCCCAGAGATGACGCCGCAGGCTGCTGCTAAGGAGCTAGAAAGTGTGATGAAGAGGGTGAGAGAAGCCCAGAATACCATTGCTGCTGCCATAGAACCAGGTACAACATTTAGATTTTCTGCATGTATCAAGTTTTAGATTAAAGAAGTTGTTCTGATGCTGAGGCTGCTGCTCTTCCTCTAGCGGACATAAAGAAGCTTTCTTCCAGTCGGTCTATAAGGTCACGCCGGTCAGCCTCGCGGTCACGCTCCCACTCGAGAACGCGCAGGAAAAGGTCCCGTTCGAAACACAGGTGCCCAGCTAATACTCAGAGCTTTTCTCAGAGTTTTCACTTGCACAAAGTTGTGATCATATGATTGTGATTTCCAGTCAGTGACTTTTTTTCTCTCCGTCCTGTTTAAGCAGACCGGCGCCAAAGTTGTGTCCGAGGAATGACTCCCACAATTCCCGAAGCAGCCACAAGAGGCGTTCTCGCTCCAGAGACAAGAGACGCAGTCGTAGCCGCTCTAGGTATGTTGGAAACAAATGACATATAAGAAGTGTTGGTCAGAAACGCATTGCTTAGTAATATATTACTGTAACATTATTACTTTCTATAGTAACAAGTAGTAGAGGGGGTTTCAATTTCCAAAACAAAACAGTAATATTACAGTTACTAATCCAAGTAACGCTGTGTTGTTGCATTACCCAAACGTGATTTATTTTTTGTCCAAGTCGTCTCTCTTACTTTCAACAGCTGGAAGTATGTCATAATATAAAGGCTTTGATCCAAGTGGGAACATCGATGCCATTTAGCATGTGAATGTTAGCAGAGCAGCGTCCCCTTTCTCGCAGAGTGCACGCAGGCAGAGCGAGTTACTATACTGTAGTCATGGGAATCTGCGTTGCCAGGTCCTTTTCATGATGTAAGCCTATGTGAAACAAAAAAAAATAGTTTGCCTGATTGTTGACTCCTACTGTAAGATGAATTATTGTTCCAAGAAAGTAGAATGAGTTCTGAAGGAGCTGAAATGTTGTGCGTTTGTTTTGGGGCCGCAAAACTAATACAGTAATGTAACTAATTACTTTTGATACTAAGTCAAAAGCAACCTAATATCATTACTTTTTTAAGGAGTAATTAGTAAAGAGTTATATATTGCACTTGCCCAACACTGCATATAAGGCATCAATTTCCAAATTTATTTTACAACCAAATGGTGGTCAGACGTCTTGCTGGATGTCAATCAAGAAGCACAATCTGCTGCTGTAGGTTAATTGAAAATATTGCAGTGCTTCAATAATTCAGTTAATCACATGAGGTATCATCAAAACTAAATCTTATCCACTCTGGTGATATCCCTGTCCTGAGCAGTAGGATTCACCAGGTACTTGAGTCTAGTAGCTGCCTGGATTTGGCTCCTGTTGTGCTGCATAATTGGGGGGGAAATTTATCTTATTATCTTAAAAAATAATTTGAATACAATAAGGTGTACATTTATGGATTTTTATCACTTTTCTGACCCATTTATGATTTTGTGTCCTTAATGCATGTACTCTCAAACTGCTGTTTTTTATTTGTAAGGAGCTCATATTGTCTCCACAAAAGGTACCTAATCCAGTTAATGTGGTGTTATCAGGGCTCACAGGAGGAAGAGTAGGGATCGGTCCTGGAGCCCACGTAGGAAAGTCAGATCACCCTCACCAAAAAGGTAAGTCCATCAATTCTTATCGTCTTAAACTGTTTTGAGATGTTCAGTCTCTTATGTTTGTGCCATGTCTGTCCCATGTCTTCTGGGTGGATTTACAACCATGTGTGGACAATACATATCAGTGATTTTGTAGTCTCGCATTGCCAGCGTGTCCACACGCTGCGAAGCAGAGGAAAATCTGGCTACTCCACATAATATTCCGAAATGGGAGAAAAACGTGCTCTGGTTTATTGACATTTCTTTCACCCAATCACAATTGTCATGGGCGGTGCTAAGCTCTGCACAGAACCACTGCAAAATAGTTGTACAAGAGAAAACTCAGATTGGACAGATAGCCTAGCTAGTGGTCTCAATTTACCCTGCAGAGGTCCGAGGAGCAGTCAACAATAGTCCTCATAAATCTACCAAATTTAAAATTTCAAAACAAAAGCAGAAGGAAACATATATGCAGCCTGCGCAATTTCCTACGGCACCGGAGCAATCCTGGAAGTGGAATGTCAAGGATATAGAATACTGATTTTGTGACTGCAAGATTGTGATTGTTTTTTTGTTGGTTTGTTTGTGTTGGTTTCTTTTGGTTTCTTTTAGAGGTAAGAAAGACAAGAGGAGGGAGCGCAGCAGAGAAAGAAAGGGCCGCTCAACATCCAAGAAGAGGAGCCGCAAGGACGAGGACAGGCTAAAGAGCAGGGCCAAGCCAATGAAGGTAATAATAAAGCTTACACTTTCCAACACCTCCCTGAAATAACACTCTCCTGTTTAGATATTCTCTGTTACCAGAATCTGCTGATCAATTCCTCCTGGTTGAGCAGGCAAATAAAGCTGTTGTACTACTGATAATTTAATGAGCTCACTACATGTTTCTGTCTCACTAAAACATGCTGCAGGTGTGAGGGGAATAATTCAGGGCGTTTTACAGTAGCCGCAGCCGAGCTGGCGTGTGCAAATGTGACATCATGAGAGCGTAACTGTTTATACTCCCAACACTAGTGGTGGCAACACTAGTTGCAGTCTTCTTCTGAACAGAGGTGGCGCTAATGAGCAAAGGCTACCGGACCTGAAGGAAAAGAAAAAGGTAAAAAAAAAGGCAGAACAGGCAGCAGCATTGCCGTCAATGCTTCGATTTGATTTGATGATCTACTTCGTTGGTAGAGCAAGCCTTTCATTCAGCATAAAAGAACTCATCTTAACCCAGTAGATTTAAAAGAGAGACTTGCAGCCATTCTGAGAGTCCTCGTTCAGGCTTCCTGTTTCCGTTTTGTCGCGCGCTGCTTAAGAAAAATAGAGTGGTGCCCACCATCTGGACATGCACTCAAAATCCCGGCTTGCCAGTAAGATCTACGTCACACTGGCGCGCGGACATTTAGATGCGTGGACTGTAACGACTCTTAGGGTCTGTTCCGCTGCATGTCTGCAAATCTCTGCTTTCCTGTCCTCAACAGATCCCCCTGCGGTAAAGTTTCTTTTGTGAATGTTTTCACACTCTAACTGGAGTATCAAACCACATGAACACTGACCTACTTTTTAAAGTTTACCATAAAGATCACACAAAGGTGCCAGCCGTGAGATAAAAGGTGACCCATTTTAGACTTATCACACTCCATCTTTGCTGTTGATAACAATCAGAACATTTGTTCTACAAAAGCCAACTGGGTAAGTGTTAAGAGTAAGTGCAAAATGCTTGTTTTTTGCACTGGTGAGTGCACAGTCTTGGCGTGGTCTTCATTTTTTTTTTTAATAGAAACAGAATGATGGAAATTGAGGGCAGCATATGTACAACCTCATCTGCGGTTCTGTGTGATTGACTCTTCGGCTGTCTGCAGGCAGGCAGGGTTTTGTGACTGAACTTTGACCAGAACACACACTTTTTTTATTTCTTGTACTGTAGCATGTACATACTTTTTATATTTTTAAAGTTTAGAATTGTAGATTCTTTAGCTGTAGCGTCACTATCCGGACGATTAGCACACAAATCCCACTGATTGTGTTCAGCATGGGACTGTAAAACACTGGGGTCCCCACAGCTTCACTGCTCGGCCTCTAATGATGAGTGGGAAGTGAAACAAAACAAATCTAAAGATAAGAAAAAGCAGGAACCATGTGCACATGACAATTTTGAAAATACGGAAGGCAAGTTGAAAACAAAATATGACTAGGCACTATCATTGCTTTTATGTAGAGTATGGTCTAGGCCTGCACGAGTAATCATTACAAAATCACAATCTCAATTCACCTATTCACGATTTAATTTTTAAATAATTTTGATTTTTTTTTTCTTTCTTTTTTAATGACTTTGATTCTCATTTAATTTTACGAGCTGACTGCATCACAAACGCTACTCCTTTCTTCCGTGAGTTTTAAATATTGACTGTATAAAATTTTAAAAGGTTTTAAAGCACTCCTAAGCGCTGCAGTGCTCTCCCTTCTCTTCATT
>NC_045748.1:11766838-11767885 GCF_008692095.1 Etheostoma spectabile | reverse complement strand
TGTTTACAGGCTTGTGGTGATGAACAATGTGGTATTGGTGCCAAAAAAAAATCTGTTTGGTACTCCCAATTTGTTTTGTTTTGTCATGGTTCTTGTCTGCAATAAATATTACACTTTGTGAAAAAATAATCGTGGCAGAGAATCGTGATATCAATAGTCTAGTCTTTCAGTGAAATTCAGTTACAGTACAAATTTTATTTTATTTATGTTTTTTATTATTTCTTATCTAGACCATAGTGTCTTTGTCTTGTTGGTTTTGTGATTCTTGAGCGTGTTTCGGCTGCTTTTACAGTGCAATTTCCATTTGGGATGGATAAAGTATCGTTTTTTGTCCCAGGTCTATTACTAATAAATGAATCAAGATACCTTAAGAAAGAAGCTTAAAAGTACACTCCCGGTTTGGGGTCACTTAGAAATTTCTATTGCACTCCATTATAGACAGAATATCAGCTGAAATCAATTGCATTGTTTTTTTTTGTTTTTTTTTACCAGAGCAGCAGTTAACATTACATTATGTGCTTACATAATTGCAAAAGGGTTCTCCAATGTTTTCTCATTTAGTTTTTTAAAATGATATCAGATTAGTAAACAGGATGAGCCTTTGGAGCATTGGATGAATGGTTGTTAATAATGGGAAATGTAGATATTGCATTAAAGATCAGCCCCCCTCTCAGATCAGCTGGTATTTTGTCTAAAATTGAGTGGAATGGAAATTTGTAAGTGACCCCATACATTTTGACCTGTAGTGTAGTCCGGAAGATGGGGAAAGAATTAGACCATTCCCACAAGTCCTCACAAAAATACTAGTTAGACAGATACAAGACCAGTGGTCGCCTGCCAATTGGAAGGTTGGTGGTTCAATCCCCGGTCCTGAAGTCCCATGTCGAAGTGTCCTTGGGCAAGTCTAACCCCAAGTTGCCCCCGATGCTGCGCGTCGGAGTGTGAATGTGTGTGAGTGTTTATCTTTAGCAGGTGGCACCTTGTACGCCTGGCAGCCTCGGCCACAGTGTATGAATGTGTGTGAATGGTGAATGTTTCCTGTATGAT
>NC_045748.1:11761020-11766828 GCF_008692095.1 Etheostoma spectabile | reverse complement strand
TTTGAGTAGTCGTTAAGACTAGAAAAGCGCTACATAAATACAGCACATTTACATTTACATTTACTTAAACAGACTCCAGTGGAAACATCTACCACATCATTGTTAGTACCTGAACCTTATCTCCATTTGAATTTCAGGTGCAAAGGGACTATGACAGAGAAGAAAAGGAAGACTATGTAAGTGACAGAGAAGGCTCCGTCACACTCAGCGAGGACATGATGTCCTCACCTTGCACCCAGCATAACGGCAGCTACAAGACTCACAATGAGTATGCATCAATGGGTTCAGACCGCACCAAGTGATTTTTTTTTTTCTTTTTTTTTCCTCATCAATATAAAAAAACAAAAACGAATCCCGCTGCATCAGATGGTCTCAGCGCCCATCACGTGCATATAACATTCACAACAGCGAGTTTTCCTCACATCACCTGATTTCTACAGCACATTTTGGCAACACATGAATCTTGTTATTCAGCTAATTTTCAGTATCCCACTTAAAGGGCAAGTGAGCACTCGGTACAACAGCCCCACCTTTCCTGTTACCAAGGAAGCCGAAGATTTTGGGACTTGCAGAAGGTGCACGCTGTAATGTAAAATAACAGAACAACTCTAAATACTACAGGCTCAGAAAATACCAGAAAGTTGACTCGACACCTCATCAATAACTTCCTAAACACAAGGCTGTCATATTGTCATATCACAATATGATATTGTGTCCACCTCCTGTATGTGGTAATCACATAAATAACTTAATACTTTTCTATTCTTCCTGTATATGCGTTAACAGTAATACAATGTATCTTACATTATGCTTATCTCATTTATTAGATGAGATTGGAACTGCTTGAGATTGGAATGTTTTTCAATGGTAGGGAGTTTTTAGAAATATTTTCCTTTTATGGCTGGTGTGTGAGAATCAGTTGAAAAGTGGGGTTCTCAAGTTAATCAGTAACGTTAACACACTATGGTCGCCACATCTCCACAGCGCCGGAGTCAGGTCTGGCTACCCCGCTTATCTATTCAGCTAACCACTTTTATCAGACTTTGCAGGTTTGCATCAGTTGCATTTGCTAAACAATCAAAAATATGATTCTAGTATAATCCAGGCCGTTGTCATGTTAGGTTCTGTATTTGCAATTTACTGATCACTGACAAGAAAAAACAAGGTTCGCACCAACTAAACCACACTTTTATTAGGCCACCTGAAACGTTCAGACCAGTTCATATCTCCTTATTGACACCTTTGCGAGGTAATATATAAGCTGGCCTCTCTCTGACTGCAGTTTAATGGGGTGTAACTATTTTTCCTCTTTATTCTGTTGCTCCGGCCTTGGTGTGGCCGTGACAGCAACTTCCCATATTCTGTTTGCTTGTTTACTGAGTGAGACAAAGACATGAATACACGTTTCTTCTAGGTGTAAGAACTTGAGGGCTAGAATAAAAACAGTTTTTGTACAAATAAAAAAAGTAATTAAGAAAAGAAGCTAATTTGCCCTTTGCGTGATGTTAAAGGGAGATTTAACCAGGTCTCTGAAGAGTTCCCCGTTGGGCACCATTTTTTTCTCTGTTATGGGAACTGGGACGACCTGCAAAATGTACGCTGTTGATTTTAAGACTTGAAGTGCTGTAATTATGTGACTGCACAGTGGTATTATTCGGTTTCTGTGTTGCTAATGTATTGATTTTAAAAGATACATAGCTCATTTGGTCAACATTAATACATTGCTTTTGTTTTTTGTTGTATGGGTGTACATGTTCTTGCATTTTTATATTTCTGATTAGTCGCAACAATGTATCATGCTCCTTTTCCGGTTATTGTTGTAATGCTATGAGATAAAAAAAAAAATTAACTGTTTTATAGATGCAAAATTAGCCTATACTGTAAAAAAAGAATTATGCTGATGTGGAAAATGTCTGTCGGCTCATGTTGCTCAAGAAAGTAAGATGCAAACAATGTGTTGTCCACAGTGGCATAATTATATGTCCCAGGTCAACTAACTGCTTGCAAGCACAAAAGGGTAAAAAAGTGCCTAGATTAAGATTGTACAGAGTATTCTAATAAAATATGGAGACTTATTGACAGATGCAACCCAAATTTATTGTTTAGGATGTTAAATAGCTAAAACTAATGAAATGTTCTATTTAAGTATTGTCAGCTGCCTTTAGTAATGAATAGTGGATTTAACATACATGGGACTTTTGTCGTTTATTAGTAGTAGTATATAATTTGTTTTTCTGTCATTTTTAGTGTTGCAGTTTCAGTTTGTTGTATTGTGAGTGTGTCAAATGTGTCTGCAAACCAGCCCCAGTTCGAGTTTATTGTTTGTTTGTTTTTAAGTTTTTAGGAAAGCTTGTTTTATTTTACTATTGAGGAGAGTAAATTTAAGGAGACTTAAATTCCATTTCTATGGCTTTTACAAACCTAATTTAAAAGTATTTCTTTTGTTTTTCAGTTTTTTTTATGTTCACAATGCTTCAGTTTAAAGTGGTGAACTCATGATAAAGTTTAGTACAAAAGCATTTCCAACACAACTGACAGTATATAAAGAATTTTATTTTTTATATCTATGCATCCACTATATACGGTAAATGCTGTAGAAACAATTCATAGTTTGCTCCCGTGGGGTTGGGCACTCAATATCCGTGTTAGGGACTGGATGTAAAGGTTTGGTAACACTGTTTCTGAAGAGCTTGGGTGTATGTATGTACGTTGTCCTTAGTTTGAAGATACATCTGATCTGTTTCCAAAAACTACTCAATAAAGACACTTCATTTATTTATTTTGCTAGAGTGCTCTTGTTGTGTGATTGCAGATCACTTGCCCAAGATGTGTTTCACTGTGAACTTCAAGGAGCCATACTCTGGGTCAGGACATGACTGCCATCCATACTTCTTTTCTTGTTTTTTGCCATGGTAGCACTGTGGCTCTAGGGATAGCAGTGTTGGCCCTCCGATCCACCACTTCAACAACTACTGGTTGTAAAATTGTTATTGCAATTATGAATTGTGAATGGACATTCATGGTCCTCGGAACAGGAATCCTACTTTGGTGATCCCTGGCTGTCTCTCAGTTCGAGGTCCTGCTACGCATGCATGCTCACTGTCACACTTAAACGGAACAGACCCGGTGTGGGTGTGTGACTTGAGTATGTGTCATGAGTGACTTACCATTTTGTGGGTCGTCAACCGAAAGAATTTCACTGACAGCATGTTGTGCCAAACAATAAGATATTTGAAGTAACATTAAACCGTTAAAAAGGACGCACCTCCGGTTGTCTCATATCGCACAACTGTCTTTATGCTCTGGAGAACAATCGGCTCAGCATGAGGCTGACTGGGTCATTGGAGCTGCCTTAGGCTACAGTTGAATACTTATTCTTTACTTTCCTCCTGCACATGTATTTTGTTAATGTTTTTTTTTTATCCTCAGTTTTACCTTTCTTTTAAAATGTACAAATAAACATTCACATATCGCTGATTCCTTGTCTTAGATAGCTGCTAACATTACAGTGCTAATAAAGTACCTGTACAGCTGATTCATCCATCAATAACAATATATAATTTAAATACAAAAAAAATATATATATATAAAACATAATTTAAATACACCATTGTATTCAGACATGGCCTATCATGACCTTGGTTATGTGGGTCTTGTTTCAAATTAAGTGCGTGAAAACCTGTTTGAAATATTTACTTTTTAGCTGAGCACCATGAGGTTACAGCTAGGTAAGTTACTTACTAAGCTTTCTCATTAACCTTTCGCTTGCATGATGTATGAACTATTGAGTCTCTGTAATAATAGTTTTTTTTCTTCCAAAAGTTTAATTACATTAGTGCATGGTGACAGCATGAGGATGACCAGGTCATTGGGGCTGGCCACACCTACAGGTACATACTCATGGTTTCCTATTAACTCTTTCCACCTGCATTTTCCTTTGTCCTAAACATTAATATTTTTCAGATTCATTGTGTTTTTCAGCTAATCGCTGTGATGGCAGTGATCGACATGGACTAGGTCACTGGAGCCGCCTGAGGTTACAGGTAATTACTTATTATTAAACCTTTCATTTATTTATGTACAAAAGGTAAAAAAAGAAGGTGAATGCAACAAATTATTACTATGTATAAATGTACTATATTATTACAGATTTTACACCGGAACCATCTCTGACTTGAAAACGTGAAAGCAATGGAGAGGGCTGGAGAAGTCTCAGGAGTTAGTTCTAAAGGTAAGGGAAAATGGGCGTAGTCAGAACAAGTCCAGGGTGTAGAGGAAATAGAGCCAAGTGAGATTAGCAGCCCAATGCAGCAGAAATCGAAACCCCCTCCGTCACTGTGACGTCATGTCAGGAAACTCCAAGGCTCTTTGAGCTACTATGACTCTGGAAATCGATTTAGACAATAGATCAAGGTTAATGGTCTGTGTCCCTTTTGTGATAATTCAACAGTAATTTAAATCAAAGAGAAAGTGTAGAAGAAGTTAAACATCTACAATACCACCCAAATCCATTTCTTGTACACTATTTCTGAGTAGAACTGTAAATAGGATAGTCTTAACGAAAAGGGAACAGCGTTTGATCTTACACCAGGGGCGTCAGACTGGGGGGGGGGGGCTGAGTTCTCATGTGAGAAGGGCCCAAAAAGATGCTAGAATGAGTAGCTGTGGATGCGGGGAGGGGCCCATAGAAAAGGCCTTTCTAGAGGGCCCAGCATTTTGTGCTACACCCTTCCTACACATCTCCATTATTGGGTTTAAATTCTAGAAAGAGCATCCAGCTGACTATGCATACCAAGTAACTGATGTTAACAGTATGTGCCGGACTGGGAACCTTTTTTATTTGTTTATCTTTGTTTTTGCCACACTATGCTGTCAAACTTTCCAATACAGATTCAAGAAACAAATGACACACAGGATATAACTTTTACTTTTGATTCCACAAATGTGATCAGCTATGACAGAGGAAAGTAGGATGGACTAGAGAAGCACAGAAATAGACATTGGCATTATTAATTAAGAGGTACTCAGATTTACAGATTGAAATAAGATAGTTATGTTCATGGATGAATTGCAAGTAATGTTCACACACAGCATTACAGAAATGAGCAGAGATGTTGATTTTGTACGTGGACAGAAAGAGAATGTTCAACTAATGTGGAACCACAGGTACGTACAGAGCGGTAGAAAGAGAGACAAACTGTCTTTAGCAGGGGTCTTCAACAGGGGGTCCGCGACCCCTAGGGGGTCCGTGGAGGTACTGCATGGGGGTCGCGAAAGTTTGGTTGATTAGACTTTTTTTTATACCCCCCCCCCCCCCCCCCTGCAATTTTTTCCACTAATGAAATGTCTTTAAATACACATTAACATGAATTCACACACTGTAGTAAACAGATAAATGGAGGCAGAAGATGTCTTTCAGTCATCAATGCACACATGGCACATAGGACCAATTTGATATAACACAATTTTATACAATATATATAATTAGGGGGTCCCCACTCCATCTCGCCATCAGTTTGGGGGTCCTTGGCCTGGAAAACGTTGAAGACCCCTGGTCTTTAGAAATGTACTTTTTAACCTTGGTTACACAACTAAGTAATTTTTACACCTCACAGAGCTAAATACTGTACTTGCTTTTGATTCAAACATTCATGGGCAAAGGTTCTTATGATCCTTTAATAATAATAATGTATACTTTATAAATTACAATTTACACTCTGGTATTATTACACACATCCTCAGTACCTACTATACATGCACTAAATAGAGAGATGTCAGAGTGGGGGGGGGGGGGCTGCCCAATGGAAA
>NC_045748.1:11756234-11761010 GCF_008692095.1 Etheostoma spectabile | reverse complement strand
GCAGTTGGGGGTTTGGTGCTTTGCTCAAGAGCACCTTGGCAGTGCCCAGGAGGTGAACTGGCAGCTCTCCAGCTACCAGTCCACCACCATACTTTTGTCCATATGTAAACTTGAACCTGTGACTCTCCGGTTCCCAACCCAACTCCCTACGGACTGAGCTACTGCAGTCCTGTTTCAAATTGTTTTCACACAATTGTGAAAATCTCCTTGCGGTCCAAGACCGGCCTTATACAGATAATTTTGATGTTACCACGGTCAAGTCTGGGTCCTCGGGTTTGCTTTCCGTGGCTTGGGTAACTGATGTATTTGCTGACATGCCCTGAGGAATCCCTTGCTGAAACAGTTCCATTGTTGTATATTCACTTGAAAAGGCGAAAGGAGAACTCTGGGGGTCTGTCCGTTGGATGTCTGGGAATGTCTCTGCAGTGACGCCAGGTGGGATGCCTCCACTCCCATCTACTGTGTCTCTTTGCATCCAGTTACAAGACCTGTCTGGTGAGTCGTCCTCATCCTCTAAGACGTGATAAAGCGGTAATGTGCTAGCAGGGATCACATCTTCTTTCTCAACTATCTGAAGGCTGTATGTATCCCATTCTTCCGCCTTCAGGGCATTGATGGACTCTAATAGTTCCTGAGTGAAGTAAAAACAGTTCCTCGTTAATTTGATTTTTTTCATAGTCTGGTAGCTTAAGGTTTTGCACAGACACTTACCAGTTCACAGGGTCCTATTATCTTCTGCAATGCATTGCTTTTTCCAGGGTTAGGTATGCTTGGCCACAGAATGACTTTTGCTCTGAATGAAGTAGATAGTGTAGGGTAGATATTTATCCATATTAAAAATGTATGACTTGTTCAACATACATGTAAGACAGTGGCGATACCTTTTTAGTTTACCTTTTTATTATCACCGATCCAAATATCAGCACAGTGGCCCCAACTGCAAAGACTGTGACACCACTGAAGTTAGAAAACCCTACGGAAAGAAAATACACACTAAGTCAGGATGATCCTTAGCAAATATTAAGCTTCAGGAATTACATTTGCGTAATGGTCATGAAGATGTTTGATTGATATAACCTCCAGATTTAGTTTTAAAGATGCTTTCTGTGTTTCGTACTCCTGCTCCTGCCTGGGTGAAACCCGATATCTGGACTTTGTATGCTGTGCCACCTTTGAGATCCCCCAATTCATAGCTGTTTAACGTTGGATCCACTGAAATATCTGCAATCAAAGAGTGACAGTTTACAACATATTACAAATGCAACTTGGACACATCTGATTTAAAGTTGGTCTGAATTTTCCAAATTCTACAGTATTTAATTATCTACACTTGGCAAAGCAGGTGTTAGCCACATTAGCAGCGAAGCTGTAGGATGGCAATATCAATCGGTCGCTTTGTCCACAACTTTGATCCAAAATGAAATATCTCAACTGTAGGGTCTATTTATACATACACAGACATTCATAGTCCCAAGAGGGTGAATCCTTGTGACTTTGGTTAGCCCCATTTTTTAAGCAGGTCAGAGTTTTCATTTATCTAGTTAAATATCAACATCTACCGAATGGAATGCCAAAAGAAGATGTACAGGCGTTTGTGGTTCCTTGCTGATGAATCTGACTTATCCTCTAGCACCACCATCAGATTGGCACCTGTGGTTTTAAAGTGAAATGTCTTGATGGATGGATGGATTGATTGATTGAAATTAATTTGGTAACTTCACGCCCCCCTCAGGATGAAGTCTACTCCCTTTGGTGAGCCGTTTTATGACCAAATATCTGCACAACTAACAACATTCCCATCAACCTTAGCTGCACAAATGTGTGCTTTGGTGTTAATTAGCAAATGTAAGCATGACAAAAAGCAAAACTAAGATTGTGACCATGATAAACCTTTAGCATGTTAGCATGACAGCAGTAAACAAACCAGCTGGCACACAGGAAATCCATTTAGAATAATTGTGACTGTGTGTAATTGTTGAAAACAATGGTTGTGAAGCCAATGATGTTATGAGTGAGTAGTGACTTAGTTTAAGGTGGATAATGCTTACTTCTCTCTGTACTTGTCCCTCCGGGGTTGTACTCGGTGTAGTAGATTATGTAACCCAGTAGGAAACCTCTGATGTCTTCCTCCGGGATGGACGACCACTGCAGCAGCACTGAATTCAGCGTCACAGTGTAGCTGCTGATGTTTGTGGGAGCGCTGACGGGAGCTTTGGAAGTATAAAATCAAGAAGTCAGACTGCTTTGTTCTGGATACGATACTACAAAACTAGCACTATTGGCATATTGGAGGTGATCTTTGTCCTTGTTGTTAGCCATGCTAGCGGTGTAGCACTAGGGTTTTGCAGTACCGGTTAGTCAATCCACCACTTTGGTCCAGACGGAACCAAACAGCTTGCAGTTTGTATCCCAACAATTGTCATTAAAGTTTGTTCAGATATTCATGGTCCCCAGAGGATAAATCTTAATTACTTTGGTGATCTCCTGACTATTCCTCTAGAGCTATCAAAAAGTCGAAATCTCATTTATCATGTAGCTACATCTACAAAATCGGTCATTACAAAACTTTTGTCGAGACATTCATGATCCCAGGGGAATTAATCTTTAAGATGTTGGTGATCCCTTGACTTTTCCTGTAGTGCCAACAGCAATTTAATATTCAAAATGTCTTGAGAAATTTGGAATGGATTGCCATGACATTGGATGCCGACATTGATGGTGTTTGTGAACTTAGGGGACTTTTCTTCACCTGGTAATCATTTCAATTTGTCCAATACTTTGGTTTATCTTTGTTTGGTTTTCTTTAAATGAGCGTTGCAGCCTCACAGCTAGTCTGGTTTATTCCAATAACAAAGAGTGTATAGGTAGTAGGCCTGGGACTTACATCCTTCAATGAAATAGAACTGTGTACTCCCATAGGTGCTCTCGCTGTTGTTTACGTGCCTCATGTTGCAGGTCGCCTTGTTTGGCCGTGTGTGCAGAGTGATGTTGTATCTCTTGTATGGCTCCAAAGGCTCTAGGGATTTAAAATAACCAAATGGATTATAGCAAGAAACCTAATATATTTGATAAAGTACCAAAATTAACGCCCTCCTTCATTCCTTTTCTTAGAAACATAACACCACATGAGTTACGTCTATTATCAACATAATGAGGAATCAGTTTTTGACAAACGTTTCCCCCAAGTCAGATTGGGGGAAACATTATTATTATTATTATTATTGAAAAAAAAGAACATATCTGAAAAATTTATTTCATTAGTGTGTCTTCCAATTCCTGCTTGTAGCAACTAAAACATGATTAATATATATTTTTTCTGGTCATGTTTAGACACTCAAAGTACTTTGTTTCCCTGACCTTTACCAAATGTGTGTTTTTGTTGGCTGAACATGGCCTCAGCTTTGTCAACACACACTACATTATTCACTCTTTCTTTCACCACATGACATAATCTAGACACAAATTACATTATTTTTAAAATGTTCTTGGCAAAACAGATGAGTAGCATATGAGCTTAACGTCTCGGGGACGAGGTTGACCAAAGTATGAGGAATATGTCCATACCTGATAAAGGAGATAAGGTCCGATAGTTGTTTGCGTTCTGATAAAATGAAATGTACGCTGCTTTATGCCCCTTTGTCATGTACTCCACAGAATAGCAGACATGATTTTTGATGAGATTGTCTTTCCAGTAGATGGTAAAAGATGTGCTGTTGTGTACTGTTATGTTCAGCTTCCCAGCTCCCATACCTGTGTGGACCAATGTATAATCATTTTCAAATTTGATCTTAACATTCTGTAGGCTATACTGTATATAGACCCAATCTCCAAGAGTGACAACTGTGCAGAAAACAGAAAAAAATAAGAAGTTAGATGACAACTCACTCGGCATGTCTTCTCGCTGTGGTATCAGCTGGCTCACAGCTGGGGAGATGCTAGCGTTGTTGACAGCACTGACGGTGAGATGATAAGCTGAATAGGAGAGAATCAGTCTGATCTCAGGCTGAGTGGTGTTCATCCACTCCCATGCTTCTCCTGACGCCTTCCCAATGGTCACATAGTAGCCATCATACAGCTCTTTGGCGGGAAACTAACAAACAGGGCCATTTTATTAGCGCAGTTACATCTGAACGGAAGTTCTGAGAGAAACAAATTCTGGTAATCTATTTTTTTTTAAAGTCTAATCTAAATAGTTTTATCTGCTGTGTTTATGATTTAAAAACAGGTACAAATACAAAATTTCGGTAGGCAAATGTTTGGATATGTTGTTGTAATACTCATTTTGTCCACAAGAGGCTGAAGTGCACTACTACTCTATGTTCCAAGTTGGACTAAAAGTTAAATTAAAATACATTTCTAGCCTATAGAAAGACATTAATGTAACATAAATTGCTAGCAGATATGCAGCTTGTGTTTAGAATGCAAGGACAAATTAAGTCCTGTTTAGAACATGGGGCAGAGGTGCACTTCAGCCTCTTGTGGACAAAATGAGTAGTACAAAAAAGAACACTATCAAACAAATTATCCTGACAAAAAAAAAAAAATGTACCTGCCAAAACCACATAAATAACTTGAAAAACTTCAGGAATAAACCTGCCCTTTTTCACCTCTTCTTATATCATAAAGAGATGTGAGAAAACTATTTAGAACAGACATGCAAAAGATCATCAGAAGAAAAGAAAAAACGGTTTTCACTTGCCTCGCAGGACAGTAGCTATCGCTACACATGAAATATATTCTTGTGGAAGGAAAATTTTGAGGAGATACATTAAAAAA
>NC_045748.1:11747030-11756224 GCF_008692095.1 Etheostoma spectabile | reverse complement strand
AAAAAAAAAAAAAGTACCTTCCAGGTTAAAAAAAGCTGCCGGTGGCCATCTTTCTTTGCAATGTCAGTTAGGTTGACTATGACGGGCTGTGTAGTCAGTTCTGAAAGAGGACATTAAATTCTTGTGAAATAAGAAACATTTATTTTCATAAAGAGGAAATGTTTCAGCTTATTTTCCCTGTTGTTATCATACAGTAGGAGTAAAAACACTAGAAAATGTTGTATTCAGTTTAACCAGCTAAAGCAGACTGACCTGATGGCACGGTGAAGGCTTCGCTCCATGCACACTGTGAGCATTTCTCATTAGTGACACACTGTATCTGTGTAGTGTACACCAGTGAGGAGTTTAGATTCTCCACTGTACAATTCTCTCCGTTTTGGGATTTCACGGGTGACTGTGAACAACATAGAAATGAATGAAGGCTTTTTTTTCTGTATTTTAAAGTTAGTTTGTAGTTAAATTAATAGCTTATTCAATCAGCTAATCTCAGAAGCAAACTTCTCTTTGTGTTGCTAAGGAGGCCAAACCTACTTTCATATTGTATGAATGTAATTCAGCTGCCCGCATCATTACTCGAACCCCCTCCATCCACCACATCACTCCTGTCCTCCAACAGCTCCACTGGCTCCCGGTCCAGTTCCGTATCAAATTCTAAACCCTTCTATTAGCATTCAAGGCCATCCACAACCTCGCCCCCCATGTTTGTCTGATCTCCTCCAGCGTCCCACTCCCTTCCGCTCCCTCAGATCCTCTTCCTCCATAAACCTCTCTGTCCCCCCCCCCCGCCTCTCACCACCATGGGGGCAGAGCATTCAGCCGCTCTGCTCCCCGTCTCTGAACTCACTACCCCCCCAACTCAGAAACATTGATTCATTCCCCCCCATTTCAAATCTCAACTAAAACACTCTGTTTAAACTGCCTATTCCACCTAATGTCTATTGCTCTGCCTTTCTGTTGCTTTGCTGTATAGTATTTGTTTGCCATTGTATATTATTTGTTTGTTTGCTGTATAGTATTTTTTGTGCTGTATAAGTTTGTTTTGCTGTATAAGTATTTGTTTTGCTGTTTTATAGTATTGGTTTTGTTTTGCTGTATAAGTATTTGTTTTGCTGTTGTATATGTGTTTTTTGCTGTTGTATAGTGTGGTTTTTGTGTGTTTGTGTATTGGTTTGTTTTGCTGTATAAGTATTTTGTTTGCTGTTGTATATATTGGTTTGCTGTTGTATAGTATTGGTTTTGCTGTTGTATAGTATTTGTTTTGCTGTTTTTAATATATGAATTCCCTGTGCAGCGTCCTTGAGTGCCAAGAAAGGCGTCTTTAAATAAAATGTATTATTATTATGAAGTGATGAATATAATATCTCCTGTAGTGAATTGCAGGGCACAAAAGCAAACTGGATACATTTTGAGAGAAGATGGAAAGCAGCAAGTAGACATGATGGTTGATTCCACAATGATTTCCCTAGCTTCAAGAGAGAAACATGCTTTAATGTGTATATATATATATATATATATATAGCTTTAACTTCAATTTCAGTATTAATGCTCTCAGAGATATTTATTATCAAAAACTGAAATGGTTTGGTGTAAACAGGTGTTTGATTCTGACCTTGCTCCATGACAGGCTGCCCAGTGCTTTATATCTCACAAAGTATTTTTTAATGGCCTTTGTGTCCTCCTTTTGCCAGCTCACATTCACAAGTAGCCTTCCAGAGTGGCGACTGAAGGACACGCTGTATGGAGGACCACATCGCACTGAAATTAAAACAAGACAAAAACACCTGCATTCAGTCTGAAATGTGTCATTGTTAAGGAAAAACTCAGAACAACTTTAGATAACGTTCCCCTAACGGTTAGGGGAACGTTATCTAAAGGTTGCATCGTTAGGATAACGTTAGGGGAACATTCTGGGAACGTTTGATGTAACCGAAAACTTTACCATCAACCAAAACACAACCAAACTTAACCTTAGGGGAACGTTCCCGTAACCAAAAGCAAACGTTCCCAGAATGTTCTGTTAGCTGGGATGGTGTTTCCAGGAATCCGACCACAGTCATCAAATACACAGACATTAAAAGAATTTTGCTCATAAAACACATTGTTTTGGACTCACACAAGCTCTTTGGGGAACCTCTGAAAACTGCTTTTGTGCAATTTGTTGACTCGCTGTTTTCAATAACCTCAGTGCTCATGTTGTATGATTCATATAATTTGATCTGTGCAGAGAGTCCTGTGATGTTGTAGACTTTGCAATATTTTTTTTCCCTAGGAGGAGAAATGGTTTGAAAAGATGTGTTTTTTTTAAATATGTTAAACAATATATATAATTCCATACACGCCACTTACTGTTGTATGATGAGTGTGTATGTCTTTTCTGATGCGCCGTTTCCACGTTTCCACACACATGTTTTTATACCTTTTGAATTATGTTTACCAAAACAATCTAAATCATGTACTCCATCTAAAAGAGAAGCATTATACAGAAACAGTTTATAATGATCACTTTACAGATGATGATTCAACTTGAGAATGACTCAAATGTATTTATTTTTTTTACCCGGGTGAATCCCACAGTGCTGATATTTGGAAGAAATGTTCTGTGACCTGCAATCTACTGGAACAAAAGAATATGGTGTGAAACAGGACCATGAGTTATTTTCTCAATGCGTCATTGTTACAAGAATGTGGAGAAAAACATAACAAAAATGATACCACTTTTTATCTTTTGGTAGGAAATGTTTGTGGTATGATGACTGATAAGATGAAATGTGACAAAAAGTAAAAGAATCCCACCTGAACTCGAAGCTTGTGTAGTGTAGTAAACGGAGATCAGACCTTGAATGTGAACAACAACAGAGCAGTTGAAGCTGAATTTGAAAATTGATTTAATTCCTCGCAAAGACTACTTATTAGACCAAGGACCTACTGTACATAAACCTGGCAATGATTCTCTTTTTTTCCCCCCCATAATTAGCTCAAAACAATCATGCAACAGCTAATAAAGAAAGCACTTGTAAAAGCAAAAATTATAGAGCACTTACTGAGGATGAAGAAATATGAATGGCCTGCATAGGAAGAACATTTTGAATTCAAAAAATGAAATCCAAACTGAAATCCACGGCCAACCATTGTCGCCTGGCACTGACTGAAAGACTGAAACCTAGACAGTGGGTTTCAGGTGATCGCACACCCACATTGCGCTGCCATTCATAGTCAGGGTGCACACACATGAGCTGCTCACTGAGAGTGAACGGGAAGGAAACATTTTGGGGAGTTAGCCGATCGGTGGGGCGGGGACACATTTTGACACAGTTAATAGAGTGCCAATAAACTGACGGCTGGTCCCTTGGCTAAGAAAACAAACTGTTGTCTTACTTCTTCTTTCCACAAATAGATGTGGTCAGCAACAACACTCTGATGTGCAGGGGGAGCCTTACAAACCAAAAAAAATGACTGTAAAGTAGCTGTGCACAAGACTGTACATGAATTTCTATTTTCATCACTTTTTGTAATTTCCAGGATTAGTCATACCTATTTTGCTTTCTAAGAACTGGATGTAATTTTCATC
This sequence comes from Etheostoma spectabile, assembly GCF_008692095.1. Classification (NCBI taxonomy): domain Eukaryota; kingdom Metazoa; phylum Chordata; class Actinopteri; order Perciformes; family Percidae; genus Etheostoma; species Etheostoma spectabile. Next base: position 11,752,656 of record NC_045748.1, on the reverse strand, counting down.
TGAAATTTAAAAAAAAATGACCAATTTATTTTGAGTCAGAGGTGGACGGTTTTGAACAGATTTGCATCTATTAGTTTCTGTAAATGAATAGTTTTAGGGAGCTGTAGAATTAATTTACTGTATTTTAAATGTTATAATGTTAAAAGAGAAGAAATAGTCTTTTTTGCTTTATTTAAATGAGAATATTGTACCATTGAACTCAAATCCACTTAAAAATGTACTGCAGATCACATCTTAAAGTAGTTGAAAATTCTATTGTTTTTCAAAATAGTAAGCGAGAATCTAACATGGTAAAGTTAAATACATCTTTTAATCAATACAACATACTATTTATTACTGCCATGTTATTAATGATGATTTGTGTCTGATTTAAGAACTGTGACAACTGGTGTGGAAATCAAGGCGTTCTGCAGAGTCCTTCCTAACCGGATGGAGACAGCCATGGACGCCATGATTAGACAGGAGCAAGCAGGCTTCAGGAAGGGAAGAGGACGTATGGACCAGATCTTTGCTCATAGAGCAGTGCTTGGAATGGAATGCACCTGATGAGAAAATGTTACAATCTTTTGTTATGTTCCTTGACAACACTCTAAAAACACTCTGATTAGGCCACTTATATAACTTGTTTTTATCATTGTTTTATACATCTTTCTAAGTAGGTCAGTTAAGTAACTTGTTTTGGTCACGTATCGAGCTCATGTTTTGGGAGCGGCTGTCCTGTTTCGAAAACATGTTTCCAAAACAGGACATCTGACTCACTTATGGATCAACTGGGAGAGGGGGAGCCCTCCTCGCTCGTATAACAGCACCCCTCTACATCAACTCCGTGGACATCAGGAAAGCCTTCGGCCATGGCATATGCAGACACTGTATGCCATCAAAGAGCATCTCAATCATAAAAAGATGGACACCTTAAGATGGACACCACCTGGCAAAAGAAAACCTGGGAGGCCCAAAGTCACCTGGTGCAGAGCTGTGACACAAGAGCTGGAACAGATGAACCTGTCATGGGGAGAGGCCTAACATGCTGCCAAAGACCGAATGCAATGGAGAGTGCTCATTGAAGCCTCATGTCCCATAGGGGATGAAGAGGTGTGTGTGTGTGAGAGTGTGTGAGAGAGAGAGAGAGACCACGGTTGACTCAAACAATCACTCTCCTTTCCGATCTCTTGAAAGGTTACTGAAAGCATTACAGTAAGAATTGAATTCATAGAATACTCAGTTTACTCCCCCTGTCTGGTTTCATGAAGCATGTTATCACCTGTAGAACAAATATTAAAGTTAACCCTCCACTCAAAAAATGTGTTTTGCTTGTTGTGACTTCACTTGGATGTTTGACCTTCTCTGTGTAGAATGATATATACGGTACGTGCAGTTTGACAGTAAAAGGCTGTTTCCCATGTGTCCGCTGAAGGGGTACGAGCATGGTTGACTGGAAGCCTCCAAGGCACAAAACCGTGAGAATGCACTTCAGTGGAAAATATTTGCATATTCTTAGAATGTGGAGCTGTCAATTATGGAATATATGTGCAATAATTACCAGAATTTTGAGCAAGTTAATTGGACTATTTAATGTAAAAAAGCGTATCTTATCACGCACAAATTATTTTGTCTTTTGTATGTCTTAAAAACATGTCTGGGGGATCTTTAATTGAGAGTTTCACTCTCAGCATTCTGTGTTGTTTCAGAAGAAATCTGATAGTGATAGTGACTAAATGGACTGAATAGTCCTTATTGAGAGGCTGTTTCCAAGGTAAAAGAAAATGACTTTTAAACCTCACCTATTAATAATCTACATTTAGTCGTCGTTCAGTCAGTTTCCTCTACAAAAAAAACAACAGTTAATTTAAGAGTGATCGCAACTTCCCTGTTTTACACAAGCTCCACACAATGTTCTTGAATTTAAGAGATGTCTTTCACCATTGTTTTGAAAAAGTCTACTGCCTACAATTATTTACTGTGTGGTGTGTTTTTTGTATTTGCTCTGGCTAAACTAGGCAAGACGGCTGTTAGGGTAGGATAAAATTAGGATAAAATGCATTCTGTGCTCGATTAGGCACACGAGAAGAGTGACATAAAACACAATAACAACAACAACAGGTATGTACGAGTGCATTAATGTGTTGTCGAATGTAAATACCCTTGCTTTTAACTACATGTTCCTCCTTCAGTGCTGAACACACAGGAAGTTCAGTTCTCACCTCGCTGACTTCTGCGAGCAGGCATAAAGAACACCATTAGCGCTGTTTATCTCCATCTTGATCTTAACACAACTTGTCAACACTTGCATCAGCCGTAGAGCAACGTTTGAACCTCAGTTGTTGTTGTTGATCTCCATCTTTGCATGTTTTTAACATTTGGTGTGCTGATTTTTAACTCGGCGTCAACTGATTAGAATAAAAGGAACACTATTTTCTATATCTATTTATTTTTTCTATAACTTTTTACAACATGTCTACCTCAGAAATGTCTTGTTTCAGGTGTTCACAGTATGTCAATTAAGGGAACTGAAATAGCAGAATTTTGAAAAGAAGGAGCCGTGAAACAGGAAATTAATTTCCGCTAAACATGAAGATGCCTGCCTACTCTTGTTTTTCACTTACGTAAATTTCCCCATCTTTACTCTTATCGTCTCTGAGATCAGCAATGAGCAGCAACACTCTTGTGGGCTACGAGAGTTGATGTACGTGTGGGTTCCTATGATGTGTTTTGCTTTGATCAAAAATCTTTTGACCTAAGTTTTACATTGCGGACAGAGAGCTCAGGACTTGCTAGTCATTTCTACACATGCAGTACATAATTAATGACACATTCATCCATGTATCCATTTAGATAATGCATCTGAGTCCAAATTTTACAGAAATAACCTGGAAATGTTGTTCAAAGCAAGCTTTTTTGAAAGTTATTAAATGTAATTATGTAAGAAATTCGGTATTTTAGATAGATAGATAGATAGATAATTATTGATCCCAAGAAAAATGGGAAATGACAGCAGCACACGTACATCACTCACACAACACAGAATATAAATATAAATGACATACAAGGAAAAATATACATACATACAATATACATCAAATAATAATAATGGGAATAAAATAAAAGAACAAATATTTAAATACATACAGGATGGGAAAACCAAAATGTGCAACTACTTAAATAATATGCTAAAATGTATGCTAAATGTAAATAAACCAGTTGTGCAGGTTGCACTCAGTGCAGGAATGTGGTGTCTAAGAAGTGAGTTCATAAACAATGTAATACAAATGACCATACATACCACTTTGGACACAATGTTTTTGTGAAATTCTTTCTAGTTTGTGGTTGGATGGAGTAAAAGAAGACAGCTGCACAAATCATCACGGCTGTAATCAATTAGCATTTCTTTGACAAGTGGTGTTTTCAAGACGAATCTCTGATCTCAGAAAACTTCCTGATGGTTTTATTTCAGATGCTCATTCGCGAAAATGTCCGCACATGTTACTGTACCAAGATTGACAGGGAGAGAATAAATATAGTCTGGGAGGACGTCTGTTGTCTCATTTGGGACGATATCCAGTCGAATACCAACTCAACCCTGACAAACTACACACTGTTTGAGAGCATAAAGTCTTGAACCATTTTAAAATTCCAGAATCCCAGGAAGCAGTCAAATCAAAAGATTTAAAAATGAAATTTACAAAAGCAGAAAATAGGCAAAGAAAGCCTCACATGTTTGCCATGTGCTTTGTAAAGACATGTATTCTCCAACATATGCAAACAGTGCCCTCCAGTGGAGAATCTCTCTCTCTCTCTCTCTCTCTCTCTGTCTCTCTCTCTCTCTCTCTCTCTCTCTCTGCTCTCCTCTCATCCTCTGTCTCTCTATCCACCACCCCCAAAAGCTCAAATCTCTTCATCCCTTGCTTCGTTTCATGGTCATCTGTCGTCTCTCCCTATCTCATCTCCCTCAGTCTCTCTCTCTTCTGTCTCCCGTCATCGCCCTCCTCTGTCGCTTCTATCCTAGGTTCCACCCACTCAGCCGCGGGGGCTCCACCTCCCTCTCTCATCGGCTCTCGCCTCTCCCTCTCCCCTCCCCCCCCTCTCTCCTCTCTCGCTGGTCTCTCTCTCATCCCTCTCTGGTCCTCTCTCTCTGTCTCTCTCTCTCTGTCTCTCACTCTCTGTCTGTGTGAACTAACCAGTGTGAAACACTATGAGAAAGACACATGCTGCACGTTAACAAGACACAATGAGCAACCCTTATTGTTTTGATTCTGTCTCAGTATATTTCAAATCCATAAAGACATGCGCACAATTTAAAGAAGCGGTTGCAATTTCACAAATGACCAGTCATACTGGGAACAACAGGTCATATCTGAACTGAAGTTCACTGGAGTTTTTTCTTTCACGTGTTTCCCTCGAAAACTATTTTGACTTAAAGCTACAGTCAAAACAACCGAAACAAAAATTAAAAAAAAAAAAAAAGCTGAGAGAGGTAGTATGACAGTGTGTTTACTATTGCTGTCTTTATGATACTGGTATTTAGTGTAACATGAGCTATCTGGAAGTGGAGTGAGGTTTGACAGGCATACAGTTTACCATGTTCACCATCTTAATGTAGCAAGTAGGCATGCTAACATTTGCTAATTAGCACTAAATACAGCCGATGCTGGTGATGATTGCTATTTGCTTTGCAGGCAGGCCATGTACAGACATGGTCAACACATTCAAATGTTCATGTTACATCTTTCTGGGTATGGTTACTATTTGTCTTTAGTTTCATCCAGTTATTCCTTCCTATTTTTTTCCCTTTGTTTTGTGTCATTTAGGATGTGACTAAAATAGGTTTTGATTTGCCATTTGAAAAAGGGACTTTTACTCCCAAGAGAAAAAGGCAGGGGTGAGAGGAGAGGTAACCCTCGGGCATCGCGCTGGACAAATGACATTTTTAGCCTTTTACTTTGGGTTTCCATTTGTGCCAAAGTTGAGTCAAAATGCTAACGGTCTATGTGTCCATGTCTATGTCTATGCTTACTGTCAATGTCTATGTCTGTCTGTCTATGTCGATTTCTCACATGACCCAACATTTGTCTGTATCAACTCAACTCCTGTTGTCGGTTGCCCTCCTTGTCATTTGACTGTGTTGTCTTGCTGTGTCGGTGCTGACTTTGTCATGACTGTACTCTGAATGCTTTGTGTCGTTGCTATGCATCGTTGCTATGGTAGGATTGTGGTCCTGAAGTGTTGATTTAATGTTATCAAGTTTTCGCAGCTACAAGGGGAACATTCCACACACGGTGGACCTGCAGCCGTGGCAACAGGGCCTGCCATTATCATCCCATCTAAAGCAATTATTGCAAATTATTTTCAAACAGCTTGCCACATTAATAACAGCAATCAGGATATCAGGAAAGTTGTTTAAACGTAATGTGAATGGAATGGGCTGCAGTGTAGGCTAATTATAAAATAAAATTAACAGTATTGATAATAAATCTTATAGCATAATAGTTTCATTGTTTTCACAAAATACACTGAAATACCAGGTCAACAATGGTCAACATAAGAAGAATGCCTCATGCTAGAATTCAGATGCCACAAGATGCCATTTCTCATGCACTCATGCCTCTATATTGTTTCTGTTTAGAGTATG
>NC_045748.1:11743950-11747020 GCF_008692095.1 Etheostoma spectabile | reverse complement strand
GTATATATTAGTGTGTATATTTCTGTTTTGGTTGATATGAATGTGTAAGCACAGTGTGAGTAACGATGCTCCAAAGACAAAAACCTTGTATGTGTACTCATACCTGGCGAATAAAGCTGATTCTGATTCTGATTTTAAAAGTAATACACACCCTGATTATAAAATATAACTATTAAGCTAGTAGATTTTATAATCATTACTGTTATTATTTTATTAGCCTAAACTGTGGCCTATTCAAATAAACCCAGATTACTTTTAGCAAACTTTTCTGATATTCTGATTGCTCTCATTAGTGTGGCAAGGTGTTTAAAAATAATCTGCAATAATTGCCTTAGATGGGATAATAATGGCAAATTCTGTTGCAATGGCTGCAGGACCACCATGTCTGGAACGTTCCCCTTGCTTAGCTGGGAAATCTGCTCAACTTGTTAACAGTAAGTCAACACATCAAGACAACATTGAAACATCACATAGTAATGACCGAGTGCAATGACATAAAGCAACGACAGACTGAAACAACACAGTCATGGCAAAGTCAGCATCAACACAGCAAGACGACACAGTCAAATGACGAGGAGGGCAACAGAAGACAGGAGACACAGACAAATGTTGGGTCATGTGAGCAATCGACATAGACAGACAGACATTGACAGTAAGGATAGACATAGACATTGCCAAATAGACATAGACAGTAAGCATTTCGACTCCATTTTGTCACAAATGGAACCCCATATTTTACAGTCAGCCTTTAGCTGAAGTTAAGGCTCAGTTTCCACTGCAGGATGGGAGTCTGGAAAACATCCACTGAGGGGGAAGTGATTCCGTGGTTTAGATAATAATGACAACACGCAGTGCTATATTTTACATTTTAAATGAGAGCTGTCTCTTCGCTGTCAAGCCTACTTAAAACAGGTGTGTTTCTGTGACTGGATGGCCTTTTTTCAGTGGATAGAAAAGATAAAAAATATCTTCCAACCAGGATCAAAGACCAGTGATATCTCAGGGAAGTGTCACTGTTTCAGTTGACCAGGTGCAGGGTTTGTACTGATTAATGACAGAGAACACTTGTCAATCATTCAGTTGATACAGTCATCTGCCAAATAATTATATTCACTGACAACACCTCTAACTCAAGCAAATGCTTAGTTAGGTAGTATTTTGAATATGCTGATGTTTAGCAGGTGTAATGTGTACCGATCTGAGAAAAACGTCTGACAGCAGTGTTGAGGCTGGTGAGCAGACATGCAAGCTAGCAATTTGGATCTTTATGAATGTCGACACAATTTCTCAGCTGTTGACACGTCAGATATTCAACACCAGATCAAGAACTGGCTGCTGTGTCTAACGGCTCAACACCTCAGTAGACTGTTTACTCTGTGGAGCTCAGTGCATTGTACCATGACTTGATGTGGTAGATATGGATTATGAAGGGAGGAAGCTATTGTTCAGGTTAATTTTTTTTGTCAATTTATGCCGTGTGTGTGTGTGTAATCTTAGATTCTCTACTTTATGCTCTTAAAGAAGTGACAAAATTACAAAAAAAAGGGAAATTGGTTGCTTTCCATATAATACATACAAAATACGTATGCATGCTGTGTTAACTTCTGCACTACTAATGTACTAAACACTTAATTTTTTTTACTTTACTTGATAGAGGCTTTGCATAATTCTAATTAAGAGAAGTGTGCTTTATTGCCTTGTGTTGTGCTTCTAGGCTGACTTTGTAACATCTGTCCAGGGGTTGCAGATGACAAACTCTGGCACATTACATTAAAATGTATTAATGTGCACTTTCCCTGTTAAATAAACCTATAAATAATCTTTGATGTTCAACTGTAACCATTTTCAGATCCCAGAATCACTGTGATAAAAGTTGCTTGTTTTTTAAAAGAACCGCATACAAAATAGTCAAAAGAAAAATACAGTTGTAAAAGAAGACTAGGCAAGAGAAAGTCATACATGTTTATTATGTTTGTGCCTCTGTAAATTTGTTTCAACATCAATTAGATGAATATTGACTTTTTCATTGAAACTGAAAAGAGCCTTGTTTCAGAGGAGACCGGGATCAGGACTGAAATGAAAAGGGTTCAAGAATAGAGCAATAGCAAAAATACCACTTTATTTTGGGAATGTCATTTTCAGGCTCAGTGTCTTTTAGAGAGACTATAAACAAACTCCACTAATAATAGTGGAAAAGATTCCCTTTGCTTATAAATGCTGATCCATAAACTGAATGGAAGGATTAATGTGGTGGGAAATCATAAACAAATGTTGGCAAACAAAGACATGTTCTCTTGGTGTTGCCACTGACATCATCCAGTGTGTGGGTGTGGTCCTGTACTCACAGAGCCAGTAATGATGAAACATTCACTGGTGGACTGGGCTCCTCTGGGACTGAACTCTTGCAAATTTGTTTCCAATTAAAGTTAAATGAAGATGGTTGAAGGAATGAAAGCTACACACTATATTTTTCCTCTTGTGTGTTGCTTTTGGGATGTGTTAATGACCTGTTTATGAGCTCAGAGAAGAAAATCTATCATAAATAATTATCAATGCAGTTAACTCTCTTGTTGTGGTGCCTTTGCCCCTCTTTCCTTATAAGCTGTGACTAAATGGCCAGCTATGTTTATTATTAAGGCCCTGCAGCTTGAGTGTGTGTTTTGAAATAACACAAACTATTTCTATCATTAAAGTATAATATCCTTTTATGATTTACAGTAATTGCAAATATTGATGTCCATAATAAAACAACCAGCTTCCAAAGATGGAAGCCGGAAAATTCATATATCCGTGAACAAATTGCGGACAAAATGCAAACAAAATTAAACATTTACGTTCAGTCATGTTGCGATATATATACAGTAGCTTGCATAACTTTACACACCCATGCTAAAGTTGATTAAAAAGAGGAATACAAAAACATCTTTTTGAAATTGATCTTAACGCCTTAATTAAAACATTATAGGAAAATCCAACCTTTTAAGGACACCAATTTTCTTTGTGGATGAATTATGTAAAATATGTTTTTTTATTCCTCTTTTTAATCAACTTTAGCATGGGTGTTTATACA